>NW_027052938.1:0-92000 GCF_011386835.1 Chrysemys picta bellii
ACTTGGTTTGCTAGAGATGCAGTGCCTTGTGTCAGAGACCTGTGGCCCCTTAGAGACTAGCAAACTTGGTTTGCTAGAGATGCAGTGCCTTGTGTCAGAGACCTGTGGCCCCTTAGAGACTAGCAAACTTGGTTTGCTAGCGATGCAGTGCCTTGTGTCAGAGACCTGTGGCCCCTTAGAGACTTGCAAACTTGGTTTGCTAGCGATGCAGTGCCTTGTGTCACAGTCCTGTGGCCCCTTAGAGACTAGCAAACTTGGTTTGCTAGTGATGCAGTGCCTTGTGTCACAGTCCTGTGGCCCCTTAGAGACTAGCAAACTTGGTTTGCTAGTGATGCAGTGCCTTGTGTCACAGTCCTGTGGCCCCTTAGAGACTAGCAAACTTGGTTTGCTAGTGATGCAGTGCCTTGTGTCACAGACCTGTGGCCCCTTAGAGACTAGCAAACCTGGTTTGCTAGAGATGCAGTGCCTTGTGTCACAGACCTGTGGCCCCTTAGAGACTAGCAAACTTGGTTTGCTAGCGATGCAGTGCCTTGTGTCACAGACCTGTGGCCCCTTAGAGACTAGCAAACCTGGTTTGCTAGAGATGCAGTGCCTTGTGTCACAGACCTGTGGCCCCTTAGAGACTAGCAAACTTGGTTTGCTAGAGATGCAGTGCCTTGTGTCACAGACCTGTTGCCCCTTAGAGACTAGCAAACTTGGTTTGCTAGAGATGCAGTGCCTTGTGTCAGAGACCTGTGGCCCCTTAGAGACTAGCAAACTTGGTTGCTAGAGATGCAGTGCCTTGTGTCAGAGACCTGTGGCCCCTTAGAGACTAGCAAACTTGGTTTGCTAGAGATGCAGTGCCTTGTGTCAGAGACCTGTGGCCCCTTAGAGACTAGCAAACTTGGTTTGCTAGAGATGCAGTGCCTTGTGTCAGAGACCTGTGGCCCCTTAGAGACTAGCAAACTTGGTTTGCTAGAGATGCAGTGCCTTGTGTCAGAGACCTGTGGCCCCTTAGAGACTAGCAAACTTGGTTTGCTAGAGATGCAGTGCCTTGTGTCAGAGACCTGTGGCCCCTTAGAGACTAGCAAACTCGGTTTGCTAGCGATGCAGTGCCTTGTGTCAGACACCTGTGGCCCCTTAGAGACTAGCAAACTTGGTTTGCTAGCGATGCAGTGCCTTGTGTCACAGGCCTGTGGCCCCTTAGAGACTAGCAAACTTGGTTTGCTAGCGATGCAGTGCCTTGTGTCACAGTCCTGTGGCCCCTTAGAGACTAGCAAACTTGGTTTGCTAGCGATGCAGTGCCTTGTGTCACAGACCTGTGGCCCCTTAGAGACTAGCAAACCTGGTTTGCTAGAGATGCAGTGCCTTGTGTCACAGACCTGTGGCCCCTTAGAGACTAGCAAACTTGGTTTCCTAGAGATGCAGTGCCTTGTGTCACAGACCTGTTGCCCCTTAGAGACTAGCAAACTTGGTTTGCTAGAGATGCAGTGCCTTGTGTCAGAGACCTGTGGCCCCTTAGAGACTAGCAAACTTGGTTTGCTAGAGATGCAGTGCCTTGTGTCAGAGACCTGTGGCCCCTTAGAGACTAGCAAACTTGGTTTGCTAGAGATGCAGTGCCTTGTGTCAGAGACCTGTGGCCCCTTAGAGACTAGCAAACTTGGTTTGCTAGAGATGCAGTGCCTTGTGTCAGAGACCTGTGGCCCCTTAGAGACTAGCAAACTTGGTTTGCTAGAGATGCAGTGCCTTGTGTCAGAGACCTGTGGCCCCTTAGAGACTAGCAAACTTGGTTTGCTAGAGATGCAGTGCCTTGTGTCAGAGACCTGTGGCCCCTTAGAGACTAGCAAACTTGGTTTGCTAGAGATGCAGTGCCTTGTGTCAGAGACCTGTGGCCCCTTAGAGACTAGCAAACTTGGATTGCTAGCGATGCAGTGTCTTGTGTCAGAGACCTGTGGCCCCTTAGAGACTAGCAAACTTGGTTTGCTAGCGATGCAGTACCTTGTGTCAGAGACCTGTGGCCCCTTAGAGACTAGCAAACTTGGTTTGCTAGCGATGCAGTGCCTTGTGTCAGAGACCTGTGGCCCCTTAGAGACTAGCAAACCTGGTTTGCTAGCGATGCAGTGCCTTGTGTCAGAGACCTGTGGCCCCTTAGAGACTAGCAAACTTGGTTTGCTAGCGATGCAGTGCCTTGTGTCAGAGACCTGTGGCCCCTTAGAGACTAGCAAACCTGGTTTGCTAGAGATGCAGTGCCTTGTGTCAGAGACCTGTGGCCCCTTAGAGACTAGCAAACCTGGTTTGCTAGAGATGCAGTGCCTTGTGTCAGAGACCTGTGGCCCCTTAGAGACTAGCAAACCTGGTTTGCTAGAGATGCAGTGCCTGGTGTCAGGCCTGTGGCCCCTTAGAGACTAGCAAACCTGGTTTGCTAGAGATGCAGTGCCTGGTGTCAGGCCTGTGGCCCCTTAGAGACTAGCAAACCTGGTTTGCTAGAGATGCAGTGCCTGGTGTCAGAGACCTGTGGCCCCTTAGAGACTAGCAAATCTGGTTTGCTAGAGATGCAGTGCCTGGTGTCAGAGACCTGTGGCCCCTTAGAGACTAGCAAACCTGGTTTGCTAGAGATGCAGTGCCTGGTGTCAGAGACCTGTGGCCCCTTAGAGACTAGCATACCTGGTTTGCTAGAGATGCAGTGCCTTGTGTCAGAGACCTGTGGCCCCTTAGAGACTAGCAAACTTGGTTTGCTAGAGATGCAGTGCCTTGTGTCAGAGACCTGTGGCCCCTTAGAGACTAGCAAACTTGGTTTGCTAGAGATGCAGTGCCTTGTGTCACAGACCTGTGGCCCCTTAGAGACTAGCAAACTTGGTTTGCTAGAGATGCAGTGCCTTGTGTCAGAGACCTGTGGCCCCTTAGAGACTAGCAAACCTGGTTTCCTACGATGCAGTGCCTTGTGTCAGGCCTGTGGCCCCTTAGAGACTAGCAAACCTGGTTTGCTAGAGATGCAGTGCCTGGTGTCAGGCCTGTGGCCCCTTAGAGACTAGCAAACCTGGTTTGCTAGAGATGCAGTGCCTGGTGTCAGGCCTGTGGCCCCTTAGAGACTAGCAAACCTGGTTTGCTAGAGGTGCAGTGCCTTGTGTCAGAGACCTGTGGCCCCTTAGAGACTAGCAAACCTGGTTTGCTAGCGATGCAGTGCCTTGTGTCAGAGACCTGTGGCCCCTTAGAGACTAGCAAACTTGGTTTGCTAGAGATGCAGTGCCTGGTGTCAGAGACCTGTGGCCCCTTAGAGACTAGCAAACTTGGTTTGCTATAGATGCAGTGCCTGGTGTCAGAGACCTGTGGCCCCTTAGAGACTAGCAAACCTGGTTTGCTAGAGATGCAGTGCCTGGTGTCAGGCCTGTGGCCCCTTAGAGACTAGCAAACCTGGTTTGCTAGAGATGCAGTGCCTGGTGTCAGGCCTGTGGCCCCTTAGAGACTAGCAAACCTGGTTTGCTAGAGATGCAGTGCATGGTGTCAGGCCTGTGGCCCCTTAGAGACTAGCAAACTTGGTTTGCTAGAGATGCAGTGCCTGGTGTCAGAGACCTGTGACCCCTTAGAGACTAGCAAACTTGGTTTGCTAGAGATGCAGTGCCTTGTGTCACAGACCTGTGGCCCCTTAGAGACTAGCAAACCTGGTTTGCTAGAGATTCAGTGCCTTGTGTCAGAGACCTGTGGCCCCTTAGAGACTAGCAAACTTGGTTTGCTAGCGATGCAGTGCCTGGTGTCAGAGACCTGTGGCCCCTTAGAGACTAGCAAACTTGGTTTGCTAGAGATGCAGTGCCTTGTGTCACAGACCTGTGGCCCCTTAGAGACTAGCAAACTTGGTTTGCTAGAGATGCAGTGCCTTGTGTCAGAGACCTGTGGCCCCTTAGAGACTAGCAAACTTGGTTTGCTAGCGATGCAGTGCCTTGTGTCAGAGACCTGTGGCCCCTTAGAGACTAGCAAACTTGGTTTGCTAGCGATGCAGTGCCTGGTGTCAGAGACCTGTGGCCCCTTAGAGACTAGCAAACTTGGTTTGCTAGAGATGCAGTGCCTGGTGTCAGAGACCTGTGGCCCCTTAGAGACTAGCAAACTTGGTTTGCTAGCGATGCAGTGCCTTGTGTCAGAGACCTGTGGCCCCTTAGAGACTAGCAAACTTGGTTTGCTAGAGATGCAGTGCCTTGTGTCAGAGACCTGTGGCCCCTTAGAGACTAGCAAACTTGGTTTGCTAGAGATGCAGTGCCTTGTGTCACAGACCTGTGGCCCCTTAGAGACTAGCAAACTTGGTTTGCTAGCGATGAAGTGCCTTGTGTCACAGGCCTGTGGCCCCTTAGAGACTAGCAAACTTGGTTTGCTAGCGATGCAGTGCCTTGTGTCAGAGACCTGTGGCCCCTTAGAGACTAGCAAACTTGGTTTGCTAGCGATGCAGTGCCTTGTGTCAGAGACCTGTGGCCCCTTAGAGACTAGCAAACTTGGTTTGCTAGCGATGCAGTGCCTTGTGTCAGAGACCTGTGGCCCCTTAGAGACTAGCAAACTTGGTTTGCTAGCGATGCAGTGCCTTGTGTCAGAGACCTGTGGCCCCTTAGAGACTAGCAAACTTGGTTTGCTAGCGATGCAGTGCCTTGTGTCAGAGACCTGTGGCCCCTTAGAGACTAGCAAACTTGGTTTGCTAGCGATGCAGTGCCTTGTGTCAGAGACCTGTGGCCCCTTAGAGACTAGCAAACTTGGTTTGCTAGAGATGCAGTGCCTTGTGTCACAGACGTGTGGCCCCTTAGAGACTAGCAAACCTGGTTTGCTAGAGATGCAGTGCCCTTGTGTCAGAGGCCCGTGGCCCCTTAGAGACCAGCAAACCTGGTTTGCTAGCGATGCAGTGCCCGGTGTCAGAGGCCCGTGGCCCCTTAGAGACCAGCAAACCTGGTTTGCTAGAGATGCAGTGCCCGGTGTCAGAGGCCCGTGGCCCCTTAGAGACCAGCAAACCTGGTTTGCTAGCGATGCAGTGCCCGGTGTCAGAGGCCCGTGGCCCCTTAGAGACCAGCAAACCTGGTTTGCTAGAGATGCAGTGCCCGGTGTCAGAGGCCCGTGGCCCCTTAGAGACCAGCAAACTTGGTTTGCTAGAGATGCAGTGCCTTGTGTCACAGACCTGTGGCCCCTTAGAGACTAGCAAACTTGGTTTGCTAGAGATGCAGTGCCTTGTGTCAGAGACCTGTGGCCCCTTAGAGACTAGCAAACTTGGTTTGCTAGCGATGCAGTGCCTTGTGTCAGAGACCTGTGGCCCCTTAGAGACTAGCAAACTTGGTTTGCTAGAGATGCAGTGCCTTGTGTCACAGACCTGTGGCCCCTTAGAGACTAGCAAACCTGGTTTGCTAGAGATGCAGTGCCTTGTGTCAGAGACCTGTGGCCCCTTAGAGACTAGCAAACTTGGTTTGCTAGCGATGCAGTGCCTTGTGTCAGAGACCTGTGGCCCCTTAGAGACTAGCAAACTTGGTTTGCTAGCGATGCAGTGCCTTGTGTCACAGGCCCATGGCCCCTTAGAGACTAGCAAACCTGGTTTGCTAGCGATGCAGTGCCCGGTGTCAGAGACCCGTGGCCCCTTAGAGACTACCAAACTGGTTTGCTAGCGATGCAGTGCCCGGTGTCAGAGGCCCGTGGCCCCTTAGAGACTAGCAAACCTGGTTTGCTAGCGATGCAGTGCCCGGTGTCAGAGGCCCGTGGCCCCTTAGAGACTAGCAAACCTGGTTTGCTAGCGATGCAGTGCCTTGTGTCAGAGACCTGTGGCCCCTTAGAGACTAGCAAACTTGGTTTGCTAGCGATGCAGTGCCTTGTGTCAGAGACCTGTGGCCCCTTAGAGACTAGCAAACCTGGTTTGCTAGAGATGCAGTGCCCGGTGTCAGAGGCCCGTGGCCCCTTAGAGACTAGCAAACCTGGTTTGCTAGCGATGCAGTGCCTTGTGTCAGAGACCTGTGGCCCCTTAGAGACTAGCAAACTTGGTTTGCTAGAGATGCAGTGCCTTGTGTCACAGACCTGTGGCCCCTTAGAGACTAGCAAACCTGGTTTGCTAGAGATGCAGTGCCCGGTGTCAGAGGCCCGTGGCCCCTTAGAGACCAGCAAACCTGGTCTGCTAGCGATGCAGTGCCCGGTGTCAGAGGCCCGTGGCCCCTTAGAGACCAGCAAACCTGGTTTGCTAGAGATGCAGTGCCCGGTGTCAGAGGCCCGTGGCCCCTTAGAGACCAGCAAACCTGGTTTGCTAGAGATGCAGTGCCCGGTGTCAGAGGCCCGTGGCCCCTTAGAGACTAGCAAACCTGGTTTGCTAGAGATGCAGTGCCCGGTGTCAGAGGCCCGTGGCCCCTTAGAGACTAGCAAACCTGGTTTGCTAGCGATGCAGTGCCTTGTGTCACAGACCTGTGGCCCCTTAGAGACTAGCAAACTTGGTTTGCTAGAGATGCAGTGCCTTGTGTCAGAGACCTGTGGCCCCTTAGAGACTAGCAAACTTGGTTTGCTAGAGATGCAGTGCCTTGTGTCAGAGACCTGTGGCCCCTTAGAGACTAGCAAACTTGGTTTGCTAGAGATGCAGTGCCTTGTGTCACAGGCCCGTGGCCCCTTAGAGACTAGCAAACCTGGTTTGCTAGCGATGCAGTGCCTTGTGTCAGAGACCTGTGGCCCCTTAGAGACTAGCAAACTTGGTTTGCTAGAGATGCAGTGCCTTGTGTCAGAGACCTGTGGCCCCTTAGAGACTAGCAAACTTGGTTTGCTAGAGATGCAGTGCCTTGTGTCAGAGACCTGTGGCCCCTTAGAGACTAGCAAACTTGGTTTGCTAGCGATGCAGTGCCTTGTGTCAGAGACCTGTGGCCCCTTAGAGACTAGCAAACTTGGTTTGCTAGCGATGCAGTGCCTTGTGTCACAGGCCCGTGGCCCCTTAGAGACTAGCAAACCTGGTTTGCTAGCGATGCAGTGCCTTGTGTCAGAGACCTGTGGCCCCTTAGAGACTAGCAAACTTGGTTTGCTAGAGATGCAGTGCCTTGTGTCAGAGACCTGTGGCCCCTTAGAGACTAGCAAACTTGGTTTGCTAGCGATGCAGTGCCTTGTGTCACAGGCCTGTGGCCCCTTAGAGACTAGCAAACTTGGTTTGCTAGCGATGCAGTGCCTTGTGTCACAGTCCTGTGGCCCCTTAGAGACTAGCAAACTTGGTTTGCTAGCGATGCAGTGCCTTGTGTCACAGACCTGTGGCCCCTTAGAGACTAGCAAACTTGGTTTGCTAGCGATGCAGTGCCTTGTGTCACAGACCTGTGGCCCCTTAGAGACTAGCAAACCTGGTTTGCTAGAGATGCAGTGCCTTGTGTCACAGACCTGTGGCCCCTTAGAGACTAGCAAACTTGGTTTGCTAGAGATGCAGTGCCTTGTGTCACAGACCTGTTGCCCCTTAGAGACTAGCAAACTTGGTTTGCTAGAGATGCAGTGCCTTGTGTCACAGACCTGTGGCCCCTTAGAGACTAGCAAACTTGGTTTGCTAGAGATGCAGTGCCTTGTGTCAGAGACCTGTGGCCCCTTAGAGACTAGCAAACTTGGTTTGCTAGAGATGCAGTGCCTTGTGTCAGAGACCTGTGGCCCCTTAGAGACTAGCAAACTTGGTTTGCTAGAGATGCAGTGCCTTGTGTCAGAGACCTGTGGCCCCTTAGAGACTAGCAAACTTGGTTTGCTAGAGATGCAGTGCCTTGTGTCAGAGACCTGTGGCCCCTTAGAGACTAGCAAACCTGGTTTGCTAGAGATGCAGTGCCCGGTGTCAGAGGCCTGTGGCCCCTTAGAGACCAGCAAACCTGGTTTGCTAGAGATGCAGTGCCTGGTGTCAGAGACCCGTGGCCCCTTAGAGACTAGCAAACCTGGTTTGCTAGAGATGCAGTGCCTGGTGTCAGAGACCCGTGGCCCCTTAGAGACTAGCAAACCTGGTTTGCTAGAGATGCAGTGCCCGGTGTCAGAGACCCGTGGCCCCTTAGAGACCAGCAAACCTGGTTTGCTAGCGATGCAGTGCCCGGTGTCAGAGGCCCGTGGCCCCTTAGAGACCAGCAAACCTGGTTTGCTAGCGATGCAGTGCCCGGTGTCAGAGGCCCGTGGCCCCTTAGAGACCAGCAAACCTGGTTTGCTAGAGATGCAGTGCCCGGTGTCAGAGGCCCGTGGCCCCTTAGAGACTAGCAAACTTGGTTTGCTAGAGATGCAGTGCCTTGTGTCACAGACCTGTGGCCCCTTAGAGACTAGCAAACTTGGTTTGCTAGAGATGCAGTGCCTTGTGTCAGAGACCTGTGGCCCCTTAGAGACTAGCAAACTTGGTTTGCTAGCGATGCAGTGCCTTGTGTCAGAGACCTGTGGCCCCTTAGAGACTAGCAAACTTGGTTTGCTAGCGATGCAGTGCCTTGTGTCACAGGCCTGTGGCCCCTTAGAGACTAGCAAACTTGGTTTGCTAGCGATGCAGTGCCTTGTGTCAGAGACCTGTGGCCCCTTAGAGACTAGCAAACTTGGTTTGCTAGCGATGCAGTGCCTTGTGTCAGAGACCTGTGGCCCCTTAGAGACTAGCAAACTTGGTTTGCTAGCGATGCAGTGCCTTGTGTCACAGGCCTGTGGCCCCTTAGAGACTAGCAAACTTGGTTTGCTAGCGATGCAGTGCCTTGTGTCAGAGACCTGTGGCCCCTTAGAGACTAGCAAACTTGGTTTGCTAGCGATGCAGTGCCTTGTGTCAGAGACCTGTGGCCCCTTAGAGACTAGCAAACTTGGTTTGCTAGCGATGCAGTGCCTTGTGTCAGAGACCTGTGGCCCCTTAGAGACTAGCAAACTTGGTTTGCTAGCGATGCAGTGCCTTGTGTCAGAGACCTGTGGCCCCTTAGAGACTAGCAAACTTGGTTTGCTAGCGATGCAGTGCCTTGTGTCAGAGACCTGTGGCCCCTTAGAGACTAGCAAACTTGGTTTGCTAGCGATGCAGTGCCTTGTGTCAGAGACCTGTGGCCCCTTAGAGACTAGCAAACTTGGTTTGCTAGAGATGCAGTGCCTTGTGTCACAGACGTGTGGCCCCTTAGAGACTAGCAAACCTGGTTTGCTAGAGATGCAGTGCCCTTGTGTCAGAGGCCCGTGGCCCCTTAGAGACCAGCAAACCTGGTTTGCTAGCGATGCAGTGCCCGGTGTCAGAGGCCCGTGGCCCCTTAGAGACCAGCAAACCTGGTTTGCTAGAGATGCAGTGCCCGGTGTCAGAGGCCCGTGGCCCCTTAGAGACCAGCAAACCTGGTTTGCTAGCGATGCAGTGCCCGGTGTCAGAGGCCCGTGGCCCCTTAGAGACCAGCAAACCTGGTTTGCTAGAGATGCAGTGCCCGGTGTCAGAGGCCCGTGGCCCCTTAGAGACCAGCAAACTTGGTTTGCTAGAGATGCAGTGCCTTGTGTCACAGACCTGTGGCCCCTTAGAGACTAGCAAACTTGGTTTGCTAGAGATGCAGTGCCTTGTGTCAGAGACCTGTGGCCCCTTAGAGACTAGCAAACTTGGTTTGCTAGCGATGCAGTGCCTTGTGTCAGAGACCTGTGGCCCCTTAGAGACTAGCAAACTTGGTTTGCTAGAGATGCAGTGCCTTGTGTCACAGACCTGTGGCCCCTTAGAGACTAGCAAACCTGGTTTGCTAGAGATGCAGTGCCTTGTGTCAGAGACCTGTGGCCCCTTAGAGACTAGCAAACTTGGTTTGCTAGCGATGCAGTGCCTTGTGTCAGAGACCTGTGGCCCCTTAGAGACTAGCAAACTTGGTTTGCTAGCGATGCAGTGCCTTGTGTCACAGGCCCGTGGCCCCTTAGAGACTAGCAAACCTGGTTTGCTAGCGATGCAGTGCCCGGTGTCAGAGACCCGTGGCCCCTTAGAGACTACCAAACTGGTTTGCTAGCGATGCAATGCCCGGTGTCAGAGGCCCGTGGCCCCTTAGAGACTAGCAAACCTGGTTTGCTAGCGATGCAGTGCCCGGTGTCAGAGGCCCGTGGCCCCTTAGAGACTAGCAAACCTGGTTTGCTAGCGATGCAGTGCCTTGTGTCAGAGACCTGTGGCCCCTTAGAGACTAGCAAACTTGGTTTGCTAGCGATGCAGTGCCTTGTGTCAGAGACCTGTGGCCCCTTAGAGACTAGCAAACCTGGTTTGCTAGAGATGCAGTGCCCGGTGTCAGAGGCCCGTGGCCCCTTAGAGACTAGCAAACCTGGTTTGCTAGCGATGCAGTGCCTTGTGTCAGAGACCTGTGGCCCCTTAGAGACTAGCAAACTTGGTTTGCTAGAGATGCAGTGCCTTGTGTCACAGACCTGTGGCCCCTTAGAGACTAGCAAACCTGGTTTGCTAGAGATGCAGTGCCCGGTGTCAGAGGCCCGTGGCCCCTTAGAGACCAGCAAACCTGGTCTGCTAGCGATGCAGTGCCCGGTGTCAGAGGCCCGTGGCCCCTTAGAGACCAGCAAACCTGGTTTGCTAGAGATGCAGTGCCCGGTGTCAGAGGCCCGTGGCCCCTTAGAGACCAGCAAACCTGGTTTGCTAGAGATGCAGTGCCCGGTGTCAGAGGCCCGTGGCCCCTTAGAGACTAGCAAACCTGGTTTGCTAGAGATGCAGTGCCCGGTGTCAGAGGCCCGTGGCCCCTTAGAGACTAGCAAACCTGGTTTGCTAGCGATGCAGTGCCTTGTGTCACAGACCTGTGGCCCCTTAGAGACTAGCAAACTTGGTTTGCTAGAGATGCAGTGCCTTGTGTCAGAGACCTGTGGCCCCTTAGAGACTAGCAAACTTGGTTTGCTAGAGATGCAGTGCCTTGTGTCAGAGACCTGTGGCCCCTTAGAGACTAGCAAACTTGGTTTGCTAGAGATGCAGTGCCTTGTGTCACAGGCCCGTGGCCCCTTAGAGACTAGCAAACCTGGTTTGCTAGCGATGCAGTGCCTTGTGTCAGAGACCTGTGGCCCCTTAGAGACTAGCAAACTTGGTTTGCTAGAGATGCAGTGCCTTGTGTCAGAGACCTGTGGCCCCTTAGAGACTAGCAAACTTGGTTTGCTAGAGATGCAGTGCCTTGTGTCAGAGACCCGTGGCCCCTTAGAGACTAGCAAACTTGGTTTGCTAGCGATGCAGTGCCTTGTGTCAGAGACCTGTGGCCCCTTAGAGACTAGCAAACTTGGTTTGCTAGCGATGCAGTGCCTTGTGTCACAGGCCCGTGGCCCCTTAGAGACTAGCAAACCTGGTTTGCTAGCGATGCAGTGCCTTGTGTCAGAGACCTGTGGCCCCTTAGAGACTAGCAAACTTGGTTTGCTAGAGATGCAGTGCCTTGTGTCAGAGACCTGTGGCCCCTTAGAGACTAGCAAACTTGGTTTGCTAGCGATGCAGTGCCTTGTGTCACAGGCCTGTGGCCCCTTAGAGACTAGCAAACTTGGTTTGCTAGCGATGCAGTGCCTTGTGTCACAGTCCTGTGGCCCCTTAGAGACTAGCAAACTTGGTTTGCTAGCGATGCAGTGCCTTGTGTCACAGACCTGTGGCCCCTTAGAGACTAGCAAACTTGGTTTGCTAGCGATGCAGTGCCTTGTGTCACAGACCTGTGGCCCCTTAGAGACTAGCAAACCTGGTTTGCTAGAGATGCAGTGCCTTGTGTCAGAGACCTGTGGCCCCTTAGAGACTAGCAAACCTGGTTTGCTAGAGATGCAGTGCCCGGTGTCAGAGGCCTGTGGCCCCTTAGAGACCAGCAAACCTGGTTTGCTAGAGATGCAGTGCCTGGTGTCAGAGACCCGTGGCCCCTTAGAGACTAGCAAACCTGGTTTGCTAGAGATGCAGTGCCTGGTGTCTGAGACCCGTGGCCCCTTAGAGACTAGCAAACCTGGTTTGCTAGAGATGCAGTGCCCGGTGTCAGAGACCCGTGGCCCCTTAGAGACCAGCAAACCTGGTTTGCTAGCGATGCAGTGCCCGGTGTCAGAGGCCCGTGGCCCCTTAGAGACCAGCAAACCTGGTTTGCTAGCGATGCAGTGCCCGGTGTCAGAGGCCCGTGGCCCCTTAGAGACCAGCAAACCTGGTTTGCTAGAGATGCAGTGCCCGGTGTCAGAGGCCCGTGGCCCCTTAGAGACTAGCAAACTTGGTTTGCTAGAGATGCAGTGCCTTGTGTCACAGACCTGTGGCCCCTTAGAGACTAGCAAACTTGGTTTGCTAGAGATGCAGTGCCTTGTGTCAGAGACCTGTGGCCCCTTAGAGACTAGCAAACTTGGTTTGCTAGCGATGCAGTGCCTTGTGTCAGAGACCTGTGGCCCCTTAGAGACTAGCAAACTTGGTTTGCTAGAGATGCAGTGCCTTGTGTCACAGACCTGTGGCCCCTTAGAGACTAGCAAACCTGGTTTGCTAGAGATGCAGTGCCTTGTGTCAGAGACCTGTGGCCCCTTAGAGACTAGCAAACTTGGTTTGCTAGCGATGCAGTGCCTTGTGTCAGAGACCTGTGGCCCCTTAGAGACTAGCAAACTTGGTTTGCTAGCGATGCAGTGCCTTGTGTCACAGACCTGTGGCCCCTTAGAGACTAGCAAACCTGGTTTGCTAGAGATGCAGTGCCTTGTGTCAGAGACCTGTGGCCCCTTAGAGACTAGCAAACTTGGTTTGCTAGCGATGCAGTGCCTTGTGTCAGAGACCTGTGGCCCCTTAGAGACTAGCAAACTTGGTTTGCTAGCGATGCAGTGCCTTGTGTCACAGGCCTGTGGCCCCTTAGAGACTAGCAAACTTGGTTTGCTAGCGATGCAGTGCCTTGTGTCACAGTCCTGTGGCCCCTTAGAGACTAGCAAACTTGGTTTGCTAGCGATGCAGTGCCTTGTGTCACAGACCTGTGGCCCCTTAGAGACTAGCAAACTTGGTTTGCTAGCGATGCAGTGCCTTGTGTCACAGACCTGTGGCCCCTTAGAGACTAGCAAACCTGGTTTGCTAGAGATGCAGTGCCTTGTGTCACAGACCTGTGGCCCCTTAGAGACTTGCAAACCTGGTTTGCTAGAGATGCAGTGCCTTGTGTCACAGACCTGTTGCCCCTTAGAGACTAGCAAACTTGGTTTGCTAGAGATGCAGTGCCTTGTGTCAGAGACCTGTGGCCCCTTAGAGACTAGCAAACTTGGTTTGCTAGCGATGCAGTGCCTTGTGTCAGAGACCTGTGGCCCCTTAGAGACTAGCAAACTTGGTTTGCTAGCGATGCAGTGCCTTGTGTCACAGACCTGTGGCCCCTTAGAGACTAGCAAACCTGGTTTGCTAGAGATGCAGTGCCTTGTGTCAGAGACCTGTGGCCCCTTAGAGACTAGCAAACTTGGTTTGCTAGCGATGCAGTGCCTTGTGTCAGAGACCTGTGGCCCCTTAGAGACTAGCAAACTTGGTTTGCTAGCGATGCAGTGCCTTGTGTCACAGGCCTGTGGCCCCTTAGAGACTAGCAAACTTGGTTTGCTAGCGATGCAGTGCCTTGTGTCACAGTCCTGTGGCCCCTTAGAGACTAGCAAACTTGGTTTGCTAGCGATGCAGTGCCTTGTGTCACAGACCTGTGGCCCCTTAGAGACTAGCAAACTTGGTTTGCTAGCGATGCAGTGCCTTGTGTCACAGACCTGTGGCCCCTTAGAGACTAGCAAACCTGGTTTGCTAGAGATGCAGTGCCTTGTGTCACAGACCTGTGGCCCCTTAGAGACTAGCAAACCTGGTTTGCTAGAGATGCAGTGCCTTGTGTCACAGACCTGTTGCCCCTTAGAGACTAGCAAACTTGGTTTGCTAGAGATGCAGTGCCTTGTGTCAGAGACCTGTGGCCCCTTAGAGACTAGCAAACTTGGTTTGCTAGAGATGCAGTGCCTTGTGTCAGAGACCTGTGGCCCCTTAGAGACTAGCAAACTTGGTTTGCTAGAGATGCAGTGCCTTGTGTCACAGACCTGTGGCCCCTTAGAGACTAGCAAACTTGGTTTGCTAGAGATGCAGTGCCCGGTGTCAGAGGCCCGTGGCCCCTTAGAGACTAGCAAACCTGGTTTGCTAGAGATGCAGTGCCTGGTGTCAGGCCTGTGGCCCCTTAGAGACTAGCAAACCTGGTTTGCTAGAGATGCAGTGCCTGGTGTCAGGCCTGTGGCCCCTTAGAGACTAGCAAACCTGGTTTGCTAGAGATGCAGTGCCTGGTGTCAGGCCTGTGGCCCCTTAGAGACTAGCAAACCTGGTTTGCTAGAGATGCAGTGCCTGGTGTCAGGCCTGTGGCCCCTTAGAGACTAGCAAACCTGGTTTGCTAGAGATGCAGTGCCCGGTGTCAGAGGCCCGTGGCCCCTTAGAGACTAGCAAACCTGGTTTGCTAGAGATGCAGTGCCTGGTGTCAGGCCTGTGGCCCCTTAGAGACTAGCAAACCTGGTTTGCTAGAGATGCAGTGCCTGGTGTCAGGCCTGTGGCCCCTTAGAGACTAGCAAACCTGGTTTGCTAGAGATGCAGTGCCTGGTGTCAGGCCTGTGGCCCCTTAGAGACTAGCAAACCTGGTTTGCTAGAGATGCAGTGCCCGGTGTCAGAGGCCCGTGGCCCCTTAGAGACTAGCAAACCTGGTTTGCTAGCGATGCAGTGCCCGGTGTCAGAGGCCCGTGGCCCCTTAGAGACTAGCAAACCTGGTTTGCTAGAGATGCAGTGCCTTGTGTCAGAGACCTGTGGCCCCTTAGAGACTAGCAAACTTGGTTTGCTAGCGATGCAGTGCCTTGTGTCAGAGACCTGTGGCCCCTTAGAGACTAGCAAACTTGGTTTGCTAGCGATGCAGTGCCTTGTGTCACAGGCCTGTGGCCCCTTAGAGACTAGCAAACTTGGTTTGCTAGCGATGCAGTGCCTTGTGTCACAGTCCTGTGGCCCCTTAGAGACTAGCAAACTTGGTTTGCTAGCGATGCAGTGCCTTGTGTCACAGACCTGTGGCCCCTTAGAGACTACCAAACTTGGTTTGCTAGCGATGCAGTGCCTTGTGTCACAGACCTGTGGCCCCTTAGAGACTAGCAAACCTGGTTTGCTAGAGATGCAGTGCCTTGTGTCACAGACCTGTGGCCCCTTAGAGACTAGCAAACTTGGTTTGCTAGAGATGCAGTGCCTTGTGTCACAGACCTGTTGCCCCTTAGAGACTAGCAAACTTGGTTTGCTAGAGATGCAGTGCCTTGTGTCAGAGACCTGTGGCCCCTCAGAGACTAGCAAACTTGGTTTGCTAGAGATGCAGTGCCTGGTGTCAGGCCTGTGGCCCCTTAGAGACTAGCAAACCTGGTTTGCTAGAGATGCAGTGCCTGGTGTCAGGCCTGTGGCCCCTTAGAGACTAGCAAACCTGGTTTGCTAGAGATGCAGTGCCTGGTGTCAGGCCTGTGGCCCCTTAGAGACTAGCAAACCTGGTTTGCTAGAGATGCAGTGCCTGGTGTCAGGCCTGTGGCCCCTTAGAGACTAGCAAACCTGGTTTGCTAGAGATGCAGTGCCCGGTGTCAGAGGCCCGTGGCCCCTTAGAGACTAGCAAACCTGGTTTGCTAGAGATGCAGTGCCTTGTGTCAGAGACCTGTGGCCCCTTAGAGACTAGCAAACCTGGTTTGCTAGAGATGCAGTGCCTTGTGTCACAGACCTGTGGCCCCTTAGAGACTAGCAAACTTGGTTTGCTAGAGATGCAGTGCCCGGTGTCAGAGGCCCGTGGCCCCTTAGAGACTAGCAAACCTGGTTTGCTAGAGATGCAGTGCCTGGTGTCAGGCCTGTGGCCCCTTAGAGACTAGCAAACCTGGTTTGCTAGAGATGCAGTGCCTGGTGTCAGAGGCCCGTGGCCCCTTAGAGACTAGCAAACTTGGTTTGCTAGCGATGCAGTGCCTTGTGTCACAGTCCTGTGGCCCCTTAGAGACTAGCAAACTTGGTTTGCTAGCGATGCAGTGCCTTGTGTCACAGACCTGTGGCCCCTTAGAGACTAGCAAACTTGGTTTGCTAGCGATGCAGTGCCTTGTGTCACAGACCTGTGGCCCCTTACAGACTAGCAAACCTGGTTTGCTAGAGATGCAGTGCCTTGTGTCACAGACCTGTGGCCCCTTAGAGACTAGCAAACTTGCTTTGCTAGAGATGCAGTGCCTTGTGTCACAGACCTGTTGCCCCTTAGAGACTAGCAAACTTGGTTTGCTAGAGATGCAGTGCCTTGTGTCAGAGACCTGTGGCCCCTTAGAGACTAGCAAACTTGGTTTGCTAGAGATGCAGTGCCTTGTGTCAGAGACCTGTGGCCCCTTAGAGACTAGCAAACTTGGTTTGCTAGAGATGCAGTGCCTTGTGTCTGAGACCTGTGGCCCCTTAGAGACTAGCAAACTTGGTTTGCTAGAGATGCAGTGCCTTGTGTCAGAGACCTGTGGCCCCTTAGAGACTAGCAAACTTGGTTTGCTAGAGATGCAGTGCCTTGTGTCACAGACCTGTTGCCCCTTAGAGACTAGCAAACTTGGTTTGCTAGAGATGCAGTGCCTTGTGTCACAGACCTGTGGCCCCTTAGAGACTAGCAAACTTGGTTTGCTAGAGATGCAGTGCCCGGTGTCAGAGGCCCGTGGCCCCTTAGAGACTAGCAAACCTGGTTTGCTAGAGATGCAGTGCCTGGTGTCAGAGGCCCGTGGCCCCTTAGAGACTAGCAAACTTGGTTTGCTAGCGATGCAGTGCCTTGTGTCACAGTCCTGTGGCCCCTTAGAGACTAGCAAACTTGGTTTGCTAGCGATGCAGTGCCTTGTGTCACAGACCTGTGGCCCCTTAGAGACTAGCAAACTTGGTTTGCTAGCGATGCAGTGCCTTGTGTCACAGACCTGTGGCCCCTTAGAGACTAGCAAACCTGGTTTGCTAGAGATGCAGTGCCTTGTGTCACAGACCTGTGGCCCCTTAGAGACTAGCAAACTTGGTTTGCTAGAGATGCAGTGCCTTGTGTCACAGACCTGTTGCCCCTTAGAGACTAGCAAACTTGGTTTGCTAGAGATGCAGTGCCTTGTGTCAGAGACCTGTGGCCCCTTAGAGACTAGCAAACTTGGTTTGCTAGAGATGCAGTGCCTTGTGTCAGAGACCTGTGGCCCCTTAGAGACTAGCAAACTTGGTTTGCTAGAGATGCAGTGCCTTGTGTCAGAGACCTGTGGCCCCTTAGAGACTAGCAAACTTGGTTTGCTAGAGATGCAGTGCCTTGTGTCAGAGACCTGTGGCCCCTTAGAGACTAGCAAACTTGGTTTGCTAGAGATGCAGTGCCTTGTGTCACAGACCTGTGGCCCCTTAGAGACTAGCAAACTTGGTTTGCTAGAGATGCAGTGCCTTGTGTCACAGACCGGTGGCCCCTTAGAGACTAGCAAACTTGGTTTGCTAGAGATGCAGTGCCCGGTGTCAGAGGCCCGTGGCCCCTTAGAGACTAGCAAACCTGGTTTGCTAGAGATGCAGTGCCTGGTGTCAGGCCTGTGGCCCCTTAGAGACTAGCAAACCTGGTTTGCTAGAGATGCAGTGCCTGGTGTCAGGCCTGTGGCCCCTTAGAGACTAGCAAACCTGGTTTGCTAGAGATGCAGTGCCTGGTGTCAGGCCTGTGGCCCCTTAGAGACTAGCAAACCTGGTTTGCTAGAGATGCAGTGCCTGGTGTCAGGCCTGTGGCCCCTTAGAGACTAGCAAACCTGGTTTGCTAGAGATGCAGTGCCTTGTGTCAGAGACCTGTGGCCCCTTAGAGACTAGCAAACCTGGTTTGCTAGAGATGCAGTGCCTGGTGTCAGGCCTGTGGCCCCTTAGAGACTAGCAAACCTGGTTTGCTAGAGATGCAGTGCCTGGTGTCAGGCCTGTGGCCCCTTAGAGACTAGCAAACCTGGTTTGCTAGAGATGCAGTGCCTGGTGTCAGGCCTGTGGCCCCTTAGAGACTAGCAAACCTGGTTTGCTAGAGATGCAGTGCCCGGTGTCAGAGGCCCGTGGCCCCTTAGAGACTAGCAAACCTGGTTTGCTAGAGATGCAGTGCCTGGTGTCAGGCCTGTGGCCCCTTAGAGACTAGCAAACCTGGTTTGCTAGAGATGCAGTGCCTGGTGTCAGGCCTGTGGCCCCTTAGAGACTAGCAAACCTGGTTTGCTAGAGATGCAGTGCCTGGTGTCAGGCCTGTGGCCCCTTAGAGACTAGCAAACCTGGTTTGCTAGAGATGCAGTGCCCGGTGTCAGAGGCCTGTGGCCCCTTAGAGACTAGCAAACCTGGTTTGCTAGAGATGCAGTGCCTTGTGTCAGAGATCTGTGGCCCCTTAGAGACTAGCAAACTTGGTTTGCTAGAGATGCAGTGCCTTGTGTCACAGACCTGTGGCCCCTTAGAGACTAGCAAACTTGGTTTGCTAGAGATGCAGTGCCTTGTGTCAGAGACCTGTGGCCCCTTAGAGACTAGCAAACTTGGTTTGCTAGCGATGCAGTGCCTTGTGTCACAGGCCTGTGGCCCCTTAGAGACTAGCAAACTTGGTTTGCTAGCGATGCAGTGCCTTGTGTCACAGTCCTGTGGCCCCTTAGAGACTAGCAAACTTGGTTTGCTAGCGATGCAGTGCCTTGTGTCACAGACCTGTGGCCCCTTAGAGACTAGCAAACTTGGTTTGCTAGCGATGCAGTGCCTTGTGTCACAGACCTGTGGCCCCTTAGAGACTAGCAAACCTGGTTTGCTAGAGATGCAGTGCCTTGTGTCACAGACCTGTTGCCCCTTAGAGACTAGCAAACTTGGTTTGCTAGAGATGCAGTGCCTTGTGTCAGAGACCTGTGGCCCCTTAGAGACTAGCAAACTTGGTTTGCTAGAGATGCAGTGCCTTGTGTCAGAGACCTGTGGCCCCTTAGAGACTAGCAAACTTGGTTTGCTAGAGATGCAGTGCCTTGTGTCACAGACCTGTGGCCCCTTAGAGACTAGCAAACTTGGTTTGCTAGAGATGCAGTGCCCGGTGTCAGAGGCCCGTGGCCCCTTAGAGACCAGCAAACCTGGTTTGCTAGCGATGCAGTGCCCGGTGTCAGAGGCCCGTGGCCCCTTAGAGACTAGCAAACCTGGTTTGCTAGAGATGCAGTGCCTGGTGTCAGGCCTGTGGCCCCTTAGAGACTAGCAAACCTGGTTTGCTAGAGATGCAGTGCCTTGTGTCAGAGACCTGTGGCCCCTTAGAGACTAGCAAACCTGGTTTGCTAGAGATGCAGTGCCTGGTGTCAGGCCTGTGGCCCCTTAGAGACTAGCAAACCTGGTTTGCTAGAGATGCAGTGCCTGGTGTCAGGCCTGTTGCCCCTTAGAGACTAGCAAACTTGGTTTGCTAGAGATGCAGTGCCTTGTGTCAGAGACCTGTGGCCCCTTAGAGACTAGCAAACTTGGTTTGCTAGAGATGCAGTGCCTGGTGTCACAGACCTGTTGCCCCTTAGAGACTAGCAAACTTGGTTTGCTAGAGATGCAGTGCCTTGTGTCACAGACCTGTGGCCCCTTAGAGACTAGCAAACTTGGTTTGCTAGAGATGCAGTGCCCGGTGTCAGAGGCCCGTGGCCCCTTAGAGACCAGCAAACCTGGTTTGCTAGCGATGCAGTGCCCGGTGTCAGAGGCCCGTGGCCCCTTAGAGACTAGCAAACCTGGTTTGCTAGAGATGCAGTGCCTGGTGTCAGGCCTGTGGCCCCTTAGAGACTAGCAAACCTGGTTTGCTAGAGATGCAGTGCCTTGTGTCAGAGACCTGTGGCCCCTTAGAGACTAGCAAACCTGGTTTGCTAGAGATGCAGTGCCTGGTGTCAGGCCTGTGGCCCCTTAGAGACTAGCAAACCTGGTTTGCTAGAGATGCAGTGCCTGTTGTCAGGCCTGTGGCCCCTTAGAGACTAGCAAACCTGGTTTGCTAGAGATGCAGTGCCCGGTGTCAGAGGCCCGTGGCCCCTTAGAGACTAGCAAACCTGGTTTGCTAGAGATGCAGTGCCTGGTGTCAGGCCTGTGGCCCCTTAGAGACTAGGAAACCTGGTTTGCTAGAGATGCAGTGCCTGGTGTCAGGCCTGTGGCCCCTTAGAGACTAGCAAACCTGGTTTGCTAGAGATGCAGTGCCTGGTGTCAGGCCTGTGGCCCCTTAGAGACTAGCAAACCTGGTTTGCTAGAGATGCAGTGCCCGGTGTCAGAGGCCTGTGGCCCCTTAGAGACTAGCAAACCTGGTTTGCTAGAGATGCAGTGCCTTGTGTCAGAGACCTGTGGCCCCTTAGAGACTAGCAAACTTGGTTTGCTAGAGATGCAGTGCCTTGTGTCACAGACCTGTGGCCCCTTAGAGACTAGCAAACCTGGTTTGCTAGAGATGCAGTGCCTTGTGTCAGAGACCTGTGGCCCCTTAGAGACTAGCAAACTTGGTTTGCTAGCGATGCAGTGCCTTGTGTCAGAGACCTGTGGCCCCTTAGAGACTAGCAAACTTGGTTTGCTAGCGATGCAGTGCCTTGTGTCACAGGCCTGTGGCCCCTTAGAGACTAGCAAACTTGGTTTGCTAGCGATGCAGTGCATTGTGTCACAGTCCTGTGGCCCCTTAGAGACTAGCAAACTTGGTTTGCTAGCGATGCAGTGCCTTGTGTCACAGACCTGTGGCCCCTTAGAGACTAGCAAACTTGGTTTGCTAGCGATGCAGTGCCTTGTGTCACAGACCTGTGGCCCCTTAGAGACTAGCAAACCTGGTTTGCTAGAGATGCAGTGCCTTGTGTCACAGACCTGTGGCCCCTTAGAGACTAGCAAACTTGGTTTGCTAGAGATGCAGTGCCTTGTGTCACAGACCTGTTGCCCCTTAGAGACTAGCAAACTTGGTTTGCTAGAGATGCAGTGCCTTGTGTCAGAGACCTGTGGCCCCTTAGAGACTAGCAAACTTGGTTTGCTAGAGATGCAGTGCCTTGTGTCAGAGACCTGTGGCCCCTTAGAGACTAGCAAACTTGGTTTGCTAGAGATGCAGTGCCTTGTGTCAGAGACCTGTGGCCCCTTAGAGACTAGCAAACTTGGTTTGCTAGAGATGCAGTGCCTTGTGTCAGAGACCTGTGGCCCCTTAGAGACTAGCAAACTTGGTTTGCTATAGATGCAGTGCCTTGTGTCACAGACCTGTTGCCCCTTAGAGACTAGCAAACTTGGTTTGCTAGAGATGCAGTGCCTTGTGTCACAGACCTGTGGCCCCTTAGAGACTAGCAAACTTGGTTTGCTAGAGATGCAGTGCCCGGTGTCAGAGGCCCGTGGCCCCTTAGAGACTAGCAAACCTGGTTTGCTAGAGATGCAGTGCCTGGTGTCAGAGGCCCGTGGCCCCTTAGAGACTAGCAAACTTGGTTTGCTAGCGATGCAGTGCCTTGTGTCACAGTCCTGTGGCCCCTTAGAGACTAGCAAACTTGGTTTGCTAGCGATGCAGTGCCTTGTGTCACAGACCTGTGGCCCCTTAGAGACTAGCAAACTTGGTTTGCTAGCGATGCAGTGCCTTGTGTCACAGACCTGTGGCCCCTTAGAGACTAGCAAACCTGGTTTGCTAGAGATGCAGTGCCTTGTGTCACAGACCTGTGGCCCCTTAGAGACTAGCAAACTTGGTTTGCTAGAGATGCAGTGCCTTGTGTCACAGACCTGTTGCCCCTTAGAGACTAGCAAACTTGGTTTGCTAGAGATGCAGTGCCTTGTGTCAGAGACCTGTGGCCCCTTAGAGACTAGCAAACTTGGTTTGCTAGAGATGCAGTGCCTTGTGTCAGAGACCTGTGGCCCCTTAGAGACTAGCAAACTTGGTTTGCTAGAGATGCAGTGCCTTGTGTCAGAGACCTGTGGCCCCTTAGAGACTAGCAAACTTGGTTTGCTAGAGATGCAGTGCCTTGTGTCAGAGACCTGTGGCCCCTTAGAGACTAGCAAACTTGGTTTGCTAGAGATGCAGTGCCTTGTGTCACAGACCTGTGGCCCCTTAGAGACTAGCAAACTTGGTTTGCTAGAGATGCAGTGCCTTGTGTCACAGACCTGTGGCCCCTTAGAGACTAGCAAACTTGGTTTGCTAGAGATGCAGTGCCCGGTGTCAGAGGCCCGTGGCCCCTTAGAGACTAGCAAACCTGGTTTGCTAGAGATGCAGTGCCTGGTGTCAGGCCTGTGGCCCCTTAGAGACTAGCAAACCTGGTTTGCTAGAGATGCAGTGCCTTGTGTCACAGACCTGTGGCCCCTTAGAGACTAGCAAACTTGGTTTGCTAGCGATGCAGTGCCTTGTGTCACAGACCTGTGGCCCCTTAGAGACTAGCAAACCTGGTTTGCTAGAGATGCAGTGCCTTGTGTCACAGACCTGTGGCCCCTTAGAGACTAGCAAACCTGGTTTGCTAGAGATGCAGTGCCTGGTGTCAGAGACCTGTGGCCCCTTAGAGACTAGCAAACCTGGTTTGCTAGAGATGCAGTGCCTGGTGTCAGGCCTGTGGCCCCTTAGAGACTAGCAAACCTGGTTTGCTAGAGATGCAGTGCCTGGTGTCAGGCCTGTGGCCCCTTAGAGACTAGCAAACCTGGTTTGCTAGAGATGCAGTGCCTTGTGTCACAGACCTGTGGCCCCTTAGAGACTAGCAAACTTGGTTTGCTAGAGATGCAGTGCCCGGTGTCAGAGGCCCGTGGCCCCTTAGAGACTAGCAAACCTGGTTTGCTAGAGATGCAGTGCCTTGTGTCAGAGACCTGTGGCCCCTTAGAGACTAGCAAACTTGGTTTGCTAGAGATGCAGTGCCTTGTGTCACAGACCTGTGGCCCCTTAGAGACTAGCAAACCTGGTTTGCTAGAGATGCAGTGCCCGGTGTCAGAGGCCCGTGGCCCCTTAGAGACTAGCAAACCTGGTTTGCTAGAGATGCAGTGCCTGGTGTCAGGCCTGTGGCCCCTTAGAGACTAGCAAACCTGGTTTGCTAGAGATGCAGTGCCTGGTGTCAGAGGCCCGTGGCCCCTTAGAGACTAGCAAACTTGGTTTGCTAGCGATGCAGTGCCTTGTGTCACAGTCCTGTGGCCCCTTAGAGACTAGCAAACTTGGTTTGCTAGCGATGCAGTGCCTTGTGTCACAGACCTGTGGCCCCTTAGAGACTAGCAAACTTGGTTTGCTAGCGATGCAGTGCCTTGTGTCACAGACCTGTGGCCCCTTAGAGACTAGCAAACCTGGTTTGCTAGAGATGCAGTGCCTTGTGTCACAGACCTGTGGCCCCTTAGAGACTAGCAAACTTGGTTTGCTAGAGATGCAGTGCCTTGTGTCACAGACCTGTTGCCCCTTAGAGACTAGCAAACTTGGTTTGCTAGAGATGCAGTGCCTTGTGTCAGAGACCTGTGGCCCCTTAGAGACTAGCAAACTTGGTTTGCTAGAGATGCAGTGCCTTGTGTCAGAGACCTGTGGCCCCTTAGAGACTAGCAAACTTGGTTTGCTAGAGATGCAGTGCCTTGTGTCAGAGACCTGTGGCCCCTTAGAGACTAGCAAACTTGGTTTGCTAGAGATGCAGTGCCTTGTGTCAGAGACCTGTTGCCCTTTTGGGACTAGCAAACCTGGTTTGCTAGAGATGCAGTGCCCGGTGTCAGAGGCCCGTGGCCCCTTAGAGACCAGCAAACCTGGTTTGCTAGCGATGCAGTGCCCGGTGTCAGAGGCCCGTGGCCCCTTAGAGACCAGCAAACCTGGTTTGCTAGAGATGCAGTGCCCGGTGTCAGAGGCCCGTGGCCCCTTAGAGACTAGCAAACCTGGTTTGCTAGAGATGCAGTGCCCGGTGTCAGAGGCCCGTGGCCCCTTAGAGACTAGCAAACCTGGTTTGCTAGCGATGCAGTGCCTTGTGTCACAGACCTGTGGCCCCTTAGAGACTAGCAAACTTGGTTTGCTAGAGATGCAGTGCCTTGTGTCAGAGACCTGTGGCCCCTTAGAGACTAGCAAACTTGGTTTGCTAGCGATGCAGTGCCTTGTGTCACAGGCCTGTGGCCCCTTAGAGACTAGCAAACTTGGTTTGCTAGCGATGCAGTGCCTTGTGTCACAGTCCTGTGGCCCCTTAGAGACTAGCAAACTTGGTTTGCTAGCGATGCAGTGCCTTGTGTCACAGACCTGTGGCCCCTTAGAGACTAGCAAACTTGGTTTGCTAGCGATGCAGTGCCTTGTGTCAGAGACCTGTGGCCCCTTAGAGACTAGCAAACTTGGTTTGCTAGAGATGCAGTGCCTTGTGTCACAGACCTGTGGCCCCTTAGAGACTAGCAAACCTGGTTTGCTAGAGATGCAGTGCCTTGTGTCAGAGACCTGTGGCCCCTTAGAGACTAGCAAACTTGGTTTGCTAGCGATGCAGTGCCTTGTGTCAGAGACCTGTGGCCCCTTAGAGACTAGCAAACTTGGTTTGCTAGCGATGCAGTGCCTTGTGTCACAGACCTGTGGCCCCTTAGAGACTAGCAAACCTGGTTTGCTAGAGATGCAGTGCCTTGTGTCAGAGACCTGTGGCCCCTTAGAGACTAGCAAACTTGGTTTGCTAGCGATGCAGTGCCTTGTGTCAGAGACCTGTGGCCCCTTAGAGACTAGCAAACTTGGTTTGCTAGCGATGCAGTGCCTTGTGTCACAGGCCTGTGGCCCCTTAGAGACTAGCAAACTTGGTTTGCTAGCGATGCAGTGCCTTGTGTCACAGTCCTGTGGCCCCTTAGAGACTAGCAAACTTGGTTTGCTAGCGATGCAGTGCCTTGTGTCACAGACCTGTGGCCCCTTAGAGACTAGCAAACTTGGTTTGCTAGCGATGCAGTGCCTTGTGTCACAGACCTGTGGCCCCTTAGAGACTAGCAAACCTGGTTTGCTAGAGATGCAGTGCCTTGTGTCACAGACCTGTGGCCCCTTAGAGACTAGCAAACTTGGTTTGCTAGAGATGCAGTGCCTTGTGTCACAGACCTGTTGCCCCTTAGAGACTAGCAAACTTGGTTTGCTAGAGATGCAGTGCCTTGTGTCAGAGACCTGTGGCCCCTTAGAGACTAGCAAACTTGGTTTGCTAGAGATGCAGTGCCTTGTGTCAGAGACCTGTGGCCCCTTAGAGACTAGCAAACTTGGTTTGCTAGAGATGCAGTGCCTTGTGTCACAGACCTGTGGCCCCTTAGAGACTAGCAAACTTGGTTTGCTAGAGATGCAGTGCTTTGTGTCAGAGACCTGTGGCCCCTTAGAGACTAGCAAACTTGGTTTGCTAGCGATGCAGTGCCTTGTGTCAGAGACCTGTGGCCCCTTAGAGACCAGCAAACCTGGTTTGCTAGAGATGCAGTGCCTTGTGTCACAGACCTGTGGCCCCTTAGAGACTAGCAAACTTGGTTTGCTAGAGATGCAGTGCCTTGTGTCAGAGACCTGTGGCCCCTTAGAGACTAGCAAACTTGGTTTGCTAGAGATGCAGTGCCTTGTGTCAGAGACCTGTGGCCCCTTAGAGACTAGCAAACTTGGTTTGCTAGAGATGCAGTGCCTTGTGTCAGAGACCTGTGGCCCCTTAGAGACTAGCAAACTTGGTTTGCTAGCGATGCAGTGCCTTGTGTCAGAGACCTGTGGCCCCTTAGAGACCAGCAAACCTGGTTTGCTAGAGATGCAGTGCCTTGTGTCACAGACCTGTTGCCCCTTAGAGACTAGCAAACTTGGTTTGCTAGAGATGCAGTGCCTTGTGTCAGAGACCTGTGGCCCCTTAGAGACTAGCAAACCTGGTTTGCTAGCGATGCAGTGCCTTGTGTCAGAGACCTGTGGCCCCTTAGAGACTAGCAAACTTGGTTTGCTAGCGATGCAGTGCCTTGTGTCAGAGACCTGTGGCCCCTTAGAGACTAGCAAACCTGGTTTGCTAGAGATGCAGTGCCCGGTGTCAGAGGCCCGTGGCCCCTTAGAGACTAGCAAACCTGGTTTGCTAGCGATGCAGTGCCTTGTGTCAGAGACCTGTGGCCCCTTAGAGACTAGCAAACTTGGTTTGCTAGAGATGCAGTGCCTCGTGTCACAGGCCTGTGGCCCCTTAGAGACTAGCAAACCTGGTTTGCTAGAGATGCAGTGCCCGGTGTCAGAGGCCCGTGGCCCCTTAGAGACCAGCAAACCTGGTTTGCTAGCGATGCAGTGCCCGGTGTAAGAGGCCCGTGGCCCCTTAGAGACCAGCAAACCTGGTTTGCTAGAGATGCAGTGCCCGGTGTCAGAGGCCCGTGGCCCCTTAGAGACCAGCAAACCTGGTTTGCTAGAGATGCAGTGCCCGGTGACAGAGGCCCGTGGCCCCTTAGAGACTAGCAAACCTGGTTTGCTAGAGATGCAGTGCCCGGTGTCAGAGGCCCGTGGCCCCTTAGAGACTAGCAAACCTGGTTTGCTAGCGATGCAGTGCCTTGTGTCACAGACCTGTGGCCCCTTAGAGACTAGCAAACTTGGTTTGCTAGAGATGCAGTGCCTTGTGTCAGAGACCTGTGGCCCCTTAGAGACTAGCAAACTTGGTTTGCTAGAGATGCAGTGCCTTGTGTCAGAGACCTGTGGCCCCTTAGAGACTAGCAAACTTGGTTTGCTAGAGATGCAGTGCCTTGTGTCACAGGCCCGTGGCCCCTTAGAGACTAGCAAACCTGGTTTGCTAGCGATGCAGTGCCTTGTGTCAGAGACCTGTGGCCCCTTAGAGACTAGCAAACTTGGTTTGCTAGAGATGCAGTGCCTTGTGTCAGAGACCTGTGGCCCCTTAGAGACTAGCAAACTTGGTTTGCTAGAGATGCAGTGCCTTGTGTCAGAGACCTGTGGCCCCTTAGAGACTAGCAAACTTGGTTTGCTAGCGATGCAGTGCCTTGTGTCAGAGACCTGTGGCCCCTTAGAGACTAGCAAACTTGGTTTGCTAGCGATGCAGTGCCTTGTGTCACAGGCCCGTGGCCCCTTAGAGACTAGCAAACCTGGTTTGCTAGCGATGCAGTGCCTTGTGTCAGAGACCTGTGGCCCCTTAGAGACTAGCAAACTTGGTTTGCTAGAGATGCAGTGCCTTGTGTCAGAGACCTGTGGCCCCTTAGAGACTAGCAAACTTGGTTTGCTAGCGATGCAGTGCCTTGTGTCACAGGCCTGTGGCCCCTTAGAGACTAGCAAACTTGGTTTGCTAGCGATGCAGTGCCTTGTGTCACAGTCCTGTGGCCCCTTAGAGACTAGCAAACTTGGTTTGCTAGCGATGCAGTGCCTTGTGTCACAGACCTGTGGCCCCTTAGAGACTAGCAAACTTGGTTTGCTAGCGATGCAGTGCCTTGTGTCACAGACCTGTGGCCCCTTAGAGACTAGCAAACCTGGTTTGCTAGAGATGCAGTCCTTGTGTCACAGACCTGTGGCCCCTTAGAGACTAGCAAACTTGGTTTGCTAGAGATGCAGTGCCTTGTGTCACAGACCTGTTGCCCCTTAGAGACTAGCAAACTTGGTTTGCTAGAGATGCAGTGCCTTGTGTCACAGACCTGTGGCCCCTTAGAGACTAGCAAACTTGGTTTGCTAGAGATGCAGTGCCTTGTGTCAGAGACCTGTGGCCCCTTAGAGACTAGCAAACTTGGTTTGCTAGAGATGCAGTGCCTTGTGTCAGAGACCTGTGGCCCCTTAGAGACTAGCAAACTTGGTTTGCTAGAGATGCAGTGCCTTGTGTCAGAGACCTGTTGCCCCTTAGAGACTAGCAAACTTGGTTTGCTAGAGATGCAGTGCCTTGTGTCAGAGACCTGTGGCCCCTTAGAGACTAGCAAACCTGGTTTGCTAGAGATGCAGTGCCCGGTGTCAGAGGCCTGTGGCCCCTTAGAGACCAGCAAACCTGGTTTGCTAGAGATGCAGTGCCTGGTGTCAGAGACCCGTGGCCCCTTAGAGACTAGCAAACCTGGTTTGCTAGAGATGCAGTGCCTGGTGTCAGAGACCCGTGGCCCCTTAGAGACTAGCAAACCTGGTTTGCTAGAGATGCAGAGCCCGGTGTCAGAGACCCGTGGCCCCTTAGAGACCAGCAAACCTGGTTTGCTAGCGATGCAGTGCCCGGTGTCAGAGGCCCGTGGCCCCTTAGAGACCAGCAAACCTGGTTTGCTAGCGATGCAGTGCCCGGTGTCAGAGGCCCGTGGCCCCTTAGAGACCAGCAAACCTGGTTTGCTAGAGATGCAGTGCCCGGTGTCAGAGGCCCGTGGCCCCTTAGAGACTAGCAAACTTGGTTTGCTAGAGATGCAGTGCCTTGTGTCACAGACCTGTGGCCCCTTAGAGACTAGCAAACTTGGTTTGCTAGAGATGCAGTGCCTTGTGTCAGAGACCTGTGGCCCCTTAGAGACTAGCAAACTTGGTTTGCTAGCGATGCAGTGCCTTGTGTCAGAGACCTGTGGCCCCTTAGAGACTAGCAAACTTGGTTTGCTAGAGATGCAGTGCCTTGTGTCACAGACCTGTGGCCCCTTAGAGACTAGCAAACCTGGTTTGCTAGAGATGCAGTGCCTTGTGTCAGAGACCTGTGGCCCCTTAGAGACTAGCAAACCTGGTTTGCTAGAGATGCAGTGCCTTGTGTCAGAGACCTGTGGCCCCTTAGAGACTAGCAAACTTGGTTTGCTAGCGATGCAGTGCCTTGTGTCAGAGACCTGTGGCCCCTTAGAGACTAGCAAACTTGGTTTGCTAGAGATGCAGTGCCTTGTGTCACAGACCTGTTGCCCCTTAGAGACTAGCAAACTTGGTTTGCTAGAGATGCAGTGCCTTGTGTCAGAGACCTGTGGCCCCTTAGAGACTAGCAAACTTGGTTTGCTAGAGATGCAGTGCCTTGTGTCAGAGACCTGTGGCCCCTTAGAGACTAGCAAACTTGGTTTGCTAGAGATGCAGTGCCTTGTGTCACAGACCTGTGGCCCCTTAGAGACTAGCAAACTTGGTTTGCTAGAGATGCAGTGCCTTGTGTCAGAGACCTGTGGCCCCTTAGAGACTAGCAAACTTGGTTTGCTAGCGATGCAGTGCCTTGTGTCAGAGACCTGTGGCCCCTTAGAGACCAGCAAACCTGGTTTGCTAGAGATGCAGTGCCTTGTGTCACAGACCTGTGGCCCCTTAGAGACTAGCAAACTTGGTTTGCTAGAGATGCAGTGCCTTGTGTCAGAGACCTGTGGCCCCTTAGAGACTAGCAAACTTGGTTTGCTAGAGATGCAGTGCCTTGTGTCAGAGACCTGTGGCCCCTTAGAGACTAGCAAACTTGGTTTGCTAGAGATGCAGTGCCTTGTGTCAGAGACCTGTGGCCCCTTAGAGACTAGCAAACTTGGTTTGCTAGCGATGCAGTGCCTTGTGTCAGAGACCTGTGGCCCCTTAGAGACCAGCAAACCCGGTTTGCTAGAGATGCAGTGCCTTGTGTCACAGACCTGTTGCCCCTTAGAGACTAGCAAACTTGGTTTGCTAGAGATGCAGTGCCTTGTGTCAGAGACCTGTGGCCCCTTAGAGACTAGCAAACCTGGTTTGCTAGCGATGCAGTGCCTTGTGTCAGAGACCTGTGGCCCCTTAGAGACTAGCAAACTTGGTTTGCTAGCGATGCAGTGCCTTGTGTCAGAGACCTGTGGCCCCTTAGAGACTAGCAAACCTGGTTTGCTAGAGATGCAGTGCCCGGTGTCAGAGGCCCGTGGCCCCTTAGAGACTAGCAAACCTGGTTTGCTAGCGATGCAGTGCCTTGTGTCAGAGACCTGTGGCCCCTTAGAGACTAGCAAACTTGGTTTGCTAGCGATGCAGTGCCTTGTGTCACAGACCTGTGGCCCCTTAGAGACTAGCAAACCTGGTTTGCTAGAGATGCAGTGCCCGGTGTCAGAGGCCCGTGGCCCCTTAGAGACCAGCAAACCTGGTTTGCTAGCGATGCAGTGCCCGGTGTAAGAGGCCCGTGGCCCCTTAGAGACCAGCAAACCTGGTTTGCTAGAGATGCAGTGCCCGGTGTCAGAGGCCCGTGGCCCCTTAGAGACCAGCAAACCTGGTTTGCTAGAGATGCAGTGCCCGGTGTCAGAGGCCCGTGGCCCCTTAGAGACTAGCAAACCTGGTTTGCTAGAGATGCAGTGCCCGGTGTCAGAGGCCCGTGGCCCCTTAGAGACTAGCAAACCTGGTTTGCTAGCGATGCAGTGCCTTGTGTCACAGACCTGTGGCCCCTTAGAGACTAGCAAACTTGGTTTGCTAGAGATGCAGTGCCTTGTGTCAGAGACCTGTGGCCCCTTAGAGACTAGCAAACTTGGTTTGCTAGAGATGCAGTGCCTTGTGTCAGAGACCTGTGGCCCCTTAGAGACTAGCAAACTTGGTTTGCTAGAGATGCAGTGCCTTGTGTCACAGGCCCGTGGCCCCTTAGAGACTAGCAAACCTGGTTTGCTAGCGATGCAGTGCCTTGTGTCAGAGACCTGTGGCCCCTTAGAGACTAGCAAACTTGGTTTGCTAGAGATGCAGTGCCTTGTGTCAGAGACCTGTGGCCCCTTAGAGACTAGCAAACTTGGTTTGCTAGAGATGCAGTGCCTTGTGTCAGAGACCTGTGGCCCCTTAGAGACTAGCAAACTTGGTTTGCTAGCGATGCAGTGCCTTGTGTCAGAGACCTGTGGCCCCTTAGAGACTAGCAAACTTGGTTTGCTAGCGATGCAGTGCCTTGTGTCACAGGCCCGTGGCCCCTTAGAGACTAGCAAACCTGGTTTGCTAGCGATGCAGTGCCTTGTGTCAGAGACCTGTGGCCCCTTAGAGACTAGCAAACTTGGTTTGCTAGAGATGCAGTGCCTTGTGTCAGAGACCTGTGGCCCCTTAGAGACTAGCAAACTTGGTTTGCTAGCGATGCAGTGCCTTGTGTCACAGGCCTGTGGCCCCTTAGAGACTAGCAAACTTGGTTTGCTAGCGATGCAGTGCCTTGTGTCACAGTCCTGTGGCCCCTTAGAGACTAGCAAACTTGGTTTGCTAGCGATGCAGTGCCTTGTGTCACAGACCTGTGGCCCCTTAGAGACTAGCAAACTTGGTTTGCTAGCGATGCAGTGCCTTGTGTCACAGACCTGTGGCCCCTTAGAGACTAGCAAACCTGGTTTGCTAGAGATGCAGTGCCTTGTGTCACAGACCTGTGGCCCCTTAGAGACTAGCAAACTTGGTTTGCTAGAGATGCAGTGCCTTGTGTCACAGACCTGTTGCCCCTTAGAGACTAGCAAACTTGGTTTGCTAGAGATGCAGTGCCTTGTGTCACAGACCTGTGGCCCCTTAGAGACTAGCAAACTTGGTTTGCTAGAGATGCAGTGCCTTGTGTCAGAGACCTGTGGCCCCTTAGAGACTAGCAAACTTGGTTTGCTAGAGATGCAGTGCCTTGTGTCAGAGACCTGTGGCCCCTTAGAGACTAGCAAACTTGGTTTGCTAGAGATGCAGTGCCTTGTGTCAGAGACCTGTGGCCCCTTAGAGACTAGCAAACTTGGTTTGCTAGAGATGCAGTGCCTTGTGTCAGAGACCTGTGGCCCCTTAGAGACTAGCAAACCTGGTTTGCTAGAGATGCAGTGCCCGGTGTCAGAGGCCTGTGGCCCCTTAGAGACCAGCAAACCTGGTTTGCTAGAGATGCAGTGCCTGGTGTCAGAGACCCGTGGCCCCTTAGAGACTAGCAAACCTGGTTTGCTAGAGATGCAGTGCCTGGTGTCAGAGACCCGTGGCCCCTTAGAGACTAGCAAACCTGGTTTGCTAGAGATGCAGAGCCCGGTGTCAGAGACCCGTGGCCCCTTAGAGACCAGCAAACCTGGTTTGCTAGCGATGCAGTGCCCGGTGTCAGAGGCCCGTGGCCCCTTAGAGACCAGCAAACCTGGTTTGCTAGCGATGCAGTGCCCGGTGTCAGAGGCCCGTGGCCCCTTAGAGACCAGCAAACCTGGTTTGCTAGAGATGCAGTGCCCGGTGTCAGAGGCCCGTGGCCCCTTAGAGACTAGCAAACTTGGTTTGCTAGAGATGCAGTGCCTTGTGTCACAGACCTGTGGCCCCTTAGAGACTAGCAAACTTGGTTTGCTAGAGATGCAGTGCCTTGTGTCAGAGACCTGTGGCCCCTTAGAGACTAGCAAACTTGGTTTGCTAGCGATGCAGTGCCTTGTGTCAGAGACCTGTGGCCCCTTAGAGACTAGCAAACTTGGTTTGCTAGAGATGCAGTGCCTTGTGTCACAGACCTGTGGCCCCTTAGAGACTAGCAAACCTGGTTTGCTAGAGATGCAGTGCCTTGTGTCAGAGACCTGTGGCCCCTTAGAGACTAGCAAACCTGGTTTGCTAGAGATGCAGTGCCTTGTGTCAGAGACCTGTGGCCCCTTAGAGACTAGCAAACTTGGTTTGCTAGCGATGCAGTGCCTTGTGTCAGAGACCTGTGGCCCCTTAGAGACCAGCAAACTTGGTTTGCTAGCGATGCAGTGCCTTGTGTCACAGGCCTGTGGCCCCTTAGAGACTAGCAAACTTGGTTTGCTAGAGATGCAGTGCCTTGTGTCAGAGACCTGTGGCCCCTTAGAGACTAGCAAACTTGGTTTGCTAGAGATGCAGTGCCTTGTGTCAGAGACCTGTGGCCCCTTAGAGACTAGCAAACTTGGTTTGCTAGAGATGCAGTGCCTTGTGTCAGAGACCTGTGGCCCCTTAGAGACTAGCAAACTTGGTTTGCTAGCGATGCAGTGCCTTGTGTCAGAGACCTGTGGCTCCTTAGAGACCAGCAAACCTGGTTTGCTAGAGATGCAGTGCCTTGTGTCACAGACCTGTTGCCCCTTAGAGACTAGCAAACTTGGTTTGCTAGAGATGCAGTGCCTTGTGTCAGAGACCTGTGGCCCCTTAGAGACTAGCAAACTTGGTTTGCTAGAGATGCAGTGCCTTGTGTCAGAGACCTGTGGCCCCTTAGAGACTAGCAAACTTGGTTTGCTAGAGATGCAGTGCCTTGTGTCACAGACCTGTGGCCCCTTAGAGACTAGCAAACTTGGTTTGCTAGAGATGCAGTGCCTTGTGTCAGAGACCTGTGGCCCCTTAGAGACTAGCAAACTTGGTTTGCTAGAGATGCAGTGCCTTGTGTCACAGACCTGTGGCCCCTTAGAGACTAGCAAACCTGGTTTGCTAGAGATGCAGTGCCTTGTGTCACAGACCTGTGGCCCCTTAGAGACTAGCAAACTTGGTTTGCTAGAGATGCAGTGCCTTGTGTCAGAGACCTGTGGCCCCTTAGAGACTAGCAAACTTGGTTTGCTAGCGATGCAGTGCCTTGTGTCAGAGACCTGTGGCCCCTTAGAGACTAGCAAACTTCGTTTGCTAGAGATGCAGTGCCTTGTGTCACAGACCTGTGGCCCCTTAGAGACTAGCAAACCTGGTTTGCTAGAGATGCAGTGCCTTGTGTCAGAGACCTGTGGCCCCTTAGAGACTAGCAAACTTGGTTTGCTAGCGATGCAGTGCCTTGTGTCAGAGACCTGTGGCCCCTTAGAGACTAGCAAACTTGGTTTGCTAGCGATGCAGTGCCTTGTGTCACAGGCCCGTGGCCCCTTAGACACTAGCAAACCTGGTTTGCTAGCGATGCAGTGCCCGGTGTCAGAGACCCGTGGCCCCTTAGAGACTAGCAAACCTGGTTTGCTAGCGATGCAGTGCCCGGTGTCAGAGGCCCGTGGCCCCTTAGAGACTAGCAAACCTGGTTTGCTAGCGATGCAGTGCCCGGTGTCAGAGGCCCGTGGCCCCTTAGAGACTAGCAAACCTGGTTTGCTAGCGATGCAGTGCCTTGTGTCAGAGACCTGTGGCCCCTTAGAGACTAGCAAACTTGGTTTGCTAGCGATGCAGTGCCTTGTGTCAGAGACCTGTGGCCCCTTAGAGACTAGCAAACCTGGTTTGCTAGAGATGCAGTGCCCGGTGTCAGAGGCCCGTGGCCCCTTAGAGACCAGCAAACCTGGTTTGCTAGCGATGCAGTGCCTTGTGTCAGAGACCTGTGGCCCCTTAGAGACTAGCAAACTTGGTTTGCTAGAGATGCAGTGCCTTGTGTCACAGACCTGTGGCCCCTTAGAGACTAGCAAACCTGGTTTGCTAGAGATGCAGTGCCTTGTGTCACAGACCTGTGGCCCCTTAGAGACTAGCAAACTTGGTTTGCTAGAGATGCAGTGCCTTGTGTCAGAGACCTGTGGCCCCTTAGAGACTAGCAAACTTGGTTTGCTAGAGATGCAGTGCCTTGTGTCACAGACCTGTGGCCCCTTAGAGACTAGCAAACTTGGTTTGCTAGAGATGCAGTGCCTTGTGTCACAGACCTGTGGCCCCTTAGAGACTAGCAAACTTGGTTTGCTAGAGATGCAGTGCCTTGTGTCAGAGACCTGTGGCCCCTTAGAGACTAGCAAACTTGGTTTGCTAGAGATGCAGTGCCTTGTGTCAGAGACCTGTGGCCCCTTAGAGACTAGCAAACTTGGTTTGCTAGCGATGCAGTGCCTTGTGTCAGAGACCTGTGGCCCCTTAGAGACTAGCAAACTTGGTTTGCTAGAGATGCAGTGCCTTGTGTCACAGACCTGTGGCCCCTTAGAGACTAGCAAACCTGGTTTGCTAGAGATGCAGTGCCCGGTGTCAGAGGCCCGTGGCCCCTTAGAGACCAGCAAACCTGGTTTGCTAGCGATGCAGTGCCCGGTGTCAGAGGCCCGTGGCCCCTTAGAGACCAGCAAACCTGGTTTGCTAGAGATGCAGTGCCCGGTGTCAGAGGCCCGTGGCCCCTTAGAGACCAGCAAACCTGGTTTGCTAGAGATGCAGTGCCCGGTGTCAGAGGCCCGTGGCCCCTTAGAGACTAGCAAACCTGGTTTGCTAGAGATGCAGTGCCCGGTGTCAGAGGCCCGTGGCCCCTTAGAGACTAGCAAACCTGGTTTGCTAGCGATGCAGTGCCTTGTGTCACAGACCTGTGGCCCCTTAGAGACTAGCAAACTTGGTTTGCTAGAGATGCAGTGCCTTGTGTCAGAGACCTGTGGCCCCTTAGAGACTAGCAAACTTGGTTTGCTAGCGATGCAGTGCCTTGTGTCAGAGACCTGTGGCCCCTTAGAGACTAGCAAACTTGGTTTGCTAGAGATGCAGTGCCTTGTGTCACAGACCTGTGGCCCCTTAGAGACTAGCAAACCTGGTTTGCTAGAGATGCAGTGCCTTGTGTCAGAGACCTGTGGCCCCTTAGAGACTAGCAAACTTGGTTTGCTAGAGATGCAGTGCCTTGTGTCAGAGACCTGTGGCCCCTTAGAGACTAGCAAACTTGGTTTGCTAGCGATGCAGTGCCTTGTGTCACAGGCCTGTGGCCCCTTAGAGACTAGCAAACTTGGTTTGCTAGCGATGCAGTGCCTTGTGTCAGAGACCTGTGGCCCCTTAGAGACTAGCAAACTTGGTTTGCTAGAGATGCAGTGCCTTGTGTCACAGACCTGTGGCCCCTTAGAGACTAGCAAACTTGGTTTGCTAGCGATGCAGTGCCTTGTGTCAGAGACCTGTGGCCCCTTAGAGACTAGCAAACTTGGTTTGCTAGAGATGCAGTGCCTTGTGTCACAGACCTGTGGCCCCTTAGAGACTAGCAAACCTGGTTTGCTAGAGATGCAGTGCCTTGTGTCAGAGACCTGTGGCCCCTTAGAGACTAGCAAACTTGGTTTGCTAGCGATGCAGTGCCTTGTGTCAGAGACCTGTGGCCCCTTAGAGACTAGCAAACTTGGTTTGCTAGCGATGCAGTGCCTTGTGTCACAGGCCCGTGGCCCCTTAGAGACTAGCAAACCTGGTTTGCTAGCGATGCAGTGCCTTGTGTCACAGACCTGTGGCCCCTTAGAGACTAGCAAACTTGGTTTGCTAGAGATGCAGTGCCTTGTGTCACAGACCTGTGGCCCCTTAGAGACTAGCAAACTTGGTTTGCTAGAGATGCAGTGCCTTGTGTCACAGGCCTGTGGCCCCTTAGAGACTAGCAAACTTGGTTTGCTAGCGATGCAGTGCCTTGTGTCAGAGACCTGTGGCCCCTTAGAGACTAGCAAACCTGGTTTGCTAGCGATGCAGTGCCTTGTGTCACAGACCTGTGGCCCCTTAGAGACTAGCAAACTTGGTTTGCTAGAGATGCAGTGCCTTGTGTCAGAGACCTGTGGCCTCTTAGAGACTAGCAAACTTGGTTTGCTAGCGATGCAGTGCCTTGTGTCAGAGACCTGTGGCCCCTTAGAGACTAGCAAACTTGGTTTGCTAGAGATGCAGTGCCTTGTGTCACAGACCTGTGGCCCCTTAGAGACTAGCAAACCTGGTTTGCTAGAGATGCAGTGCCTTGTGTCAGAGACCTGTGGCCCCTTAGAGACTAGCAAACTTGGTTTGCTAGCGATGCAGTGCCTTGTGTCAGAGACCTGTGGCCCCTTAGAGACTAGCAAACTTGGTTTGCTAGCGATGCAGTGCCTTGTGTCACAGGCCTGTGGCCCCTTAGAGACTAGCAAACTTGGTTTGCTAGCGATGCAGTGCCTTGTGTCACAGTCCTGTGGCCCCTTAGAGACTAGCAAACTTGGTTTGCTAGCGATGCAGTGCCTTGTGTCACAGACCTGTGGCCCCTTAGAGACTAGCAAACTTGGTTTGCTAGCGATGCAGTGCCTTGTGTCACAGACCTGTGGCCCCTTAGAGACTAGCAAACCTGGTTTGCTAGAGATGCAGTGCCTTGTGTCACAGACCTGTGGCCCCTTAGAGACTAGCAAACTTGGTTTGCTAGAGATGCAGTGCCTTGTGTCACAGACCTGTTGCCCCTTAGAGACTAGCAAACTTGGTTTGCTAGAGATGCAGTGCCTTGTGTCAGAGACCTGTGGCCCCTTAGAGACTAGCAAACTTGGTTTGCTAGAGATGCAGTGCCTTGTGTCAGAGACCTGTGGCCCCTTAGAGACTAGCAAACTTGGTTTGCTAGAGATGCAGTGCCTTGTGTCAGAGACCTGTGGCCCCTTAGAGACTAGCAAACTTGGTTTGCTAGAGATGCAGTGCCTTGTGTCAGAGACCTGTGGCCCCTTAGAGACTAGCAAACTTGGTTTGCTAGAGATGCAGTGCCTTGTGTCAGAGACCTGTGGCCCCTTAGAGACTAGCAAACCTGGTTTGCTAGAGATGCAGTGCCCGGTGTCAGAGGCCTGTGGCCCCTTAGAGACCAGCAAACCTGGTTTGCTAGAGATGCAGTGCCTGGTGTCAGAGACCCGTGGCCCCTTAGAGACTAGCAAACCTGGTTTGCTAGAGATGCAGTGCCTGGTGTCAGAGACCCGTGGCCCCTTAGAGACTAGCAAACCTGGTTTGCTAGAGATGCAGTGCCCGGTGTCAGAGACCCGTGGCCCCTTAGAGACCAGCAAACCTGGTTTGCTAGCGATGCAGTGCCCGGTGTCAGAGGCCCGTGGCCCCTTAGAGACCAGCAAACCTGGTTTGCTAGCGATGCAGTGCCCGGTGTCAGAGGCCCGTGGCCCCTTAGAGACCAGCAAACCTGGTTTGCTAGAGATGCAGTGCCCGGTGTCAGAGGCCCGTGGCCCCTTAGAGACCAGCAAACCTGGTTTGCTAGAGATGCAGTGCCTTGTGTCAGAGACCTGTGGCCCCTTAGAGACTAGCAAACTTGGTTTGCTAGAGATGCAGTGCCTTGTGTCAGAGACCTGTGGCCCCTTAGAGACTAGCAAACTTGGTTTGCTAGAGATGCAGTGCCTTGTGTCAGAGACCTGTGGCCCCTTAGAGACTAGCAAACTTGGTTTGCTAGAGATGCAGTGCCTTGTGTCAGAGACCTGTGGCCCCTTAGAGACTAGCAAACTTGGTTTGCTAGCGATGCAGTGCCTTGTGTCAGAGACCTGTGGCCCCTTAGAGACTAGCAAACTTGGTTTGCTAGAGATGCAGTGCCTTGTGTCACAGACCTGTGGCCCCTTAGAGACTAGCAAACCTGGTTTGCTAGAGATGCAGTGCCCGGTGTGAGAGGCCCGTGGCCCCTTAGAGACCAGCAAACCTGGTTTGCTAGCGATGCAGTGCCCGGTGTCAGAGGCCCGTGGCCCCTTAGAGACCAGCAAACCTGGTTTGCTAGAGATGCAGTGCCCGGTGTCAGAGGCCCGTGGCCCCTTAGAGACCAGCAAACCTGGTTTGCTAGAGATGCAGTGCCCGGTGTCAGAGGCCCGTGGCCCCTTAGAGACTAGCAAACCTGGTTTGCTAGAGATGCAGTGCCCGGTGTCAGAGGCCCGTGGCCCCTTAGAGACTAGCAAACCTGGTTTGCTAGCGATGCAGTGCCTTGTGTCACAGACCTGTGGCCCCTTAGAGACTAGCAAACTTGGTTTGCTAGAGATGCAGTGCCTTGTGTCAGAGACCTGTGGCCCCTTAGAGACTAGCAAACTTGGTTTGCTAGAGATGCAGTGCCTTGTGTCAGAGACCTGTGGCCCCTTAGAGACTAGCAAACTTGGTTTGCTAGAGATGCAGTGCCTTGTGTCACAGGCCCGTGGCCCCTTAGAGACTAGCAAACCTGGTTTGCTAGCGATGCAGTGCCTTGTGTCAGAGACCTGTGGCCCCTTAGAGACTAGCAAACTTGGTTTGCTAGAGATGCAGTGCCTTGTGTCAGAGACCTGTGGCCCCTTAGAGACTAGCAAACTTGGTTTGCTAGAGATGCAGTGCCTTGTGTCAGAGACCTGTGGCCCCTTAGAGACTAGCAAACTTGGTTTGCTAGCGATGCAGTGCCTTGTGTCAGAGACCTGTGGCCCCTTAGAGACTAGCAAACTTGGTTTGCTAGCGATGCAGTGCCTTGTGTCACAGGCCTGTGGCCCCTTAGAGACTAGCAAACCTGGTTTGCTAGCGATGCAGTGCCTTGTGTCACAGGCCCGTGGCCCCTTAGAGACTAGCAAACCTGGTTTGCTAGCGATGCAGTGCCTTGTGTCAGAGACCTGTGGCCCCTTAGAGACTAGCAAACTTGGTTTGCTAGAGATGCAGTGCCTTGTGTCAGAGACCTGTGGCCCCTTAGAGACTAGCAAACTTGGTTTGCTAGCGATGCAGTGCCTTGTGTCACAGGCCTGTGGCCCCTTAGAGACTAGCAAACTTGGTTTGCTAGCGATGCAGTGCCTTGTGTCACAGTCCTGTGGCCCCTTAGAGACTAGCAAACTTGGTTTGCTAGCGATGCAGTGCCTTGTGTCACAGACCTGTGGCCCCTTAGAGACTAGCAAACTTGGTTTGCTAGCGATGCAGTGCCTTGTGTCACAGACCTGTGGCCCCTTAGAGACTAGCAAACCTGGTTTGCTAGAGATGCAGTGCCTTGTGTCACAGACCTGTGGCCCCTTAGAGACTAGCAAACTTGGTTTGCTAGAGATGCAGTGCCTTGTGTCACAGACCTGTTGCCCCTTAGAGACTAGCAAACTTGGTTTGCTAGAGATGCAGTGCCTTGTGTCACAGACCTGTGGCCCCTTAGAGACTAGCAAACTTGGTTTGCTAGAGATGCAGTGCCTTGTGTCAGAGACCTGTGGCCCCTTAGAGACTAGCAAACTTGGTTTGCTAGAGATGCAGTGCCTTGTGTCAGAGACCTGTGGCCCCTTAGAGACTAGCAAACTTGGTTTGCTAGAGATGCAGTGCCTTGTGTCAGAGACCTGTGGCCCCTTAGAGACTAGCAAACTTGGTTTGCTAGAGATGCAGTGCCCGGTGTCAGAGGCCTGTGGCCCCTTAGAGACCAGCAAACCTGGTTTGCTAGCGATGCAGTGCCCGGTGTCAGAGGCCCGTGGCCCCTTAGAGACCAGCAAACCTGGTTTGCTAGAGATGCAGTGCCCGGTGTCAGAGGCCCGTGGCCCCTTAGAGACCAGCAAACCTGGTTTGCTAGAGATGCAGTGCCTTGTGTCAGAGACCTGTGGCCCCTTAGAGACTAGCAAACTTGGTTTGCTAGAGATGCAGTGCCTTGTGTCAGAGACCTGTGGCCCCTTAGAGACTAGCAAACTTGGTTTGCTAGAGATGCAGTGCCTTGTGTCAGAGACCTGTGGCCCCTTAGAGACTAGCAAACTTGGTTTGCTAGAGATGCAGTGCCTTGTGTCAGAGACCTGTGGCCCCTTAGAGACTAGCAAACTTGGTTTGCTAGCGATGCAGTGCCTTGTGTCAGAGACCTGTGGCCCCTTAGAGACTAGCAAACTTGGTTTGCTAGAGATGCAGTGCCTTGTGTCACAGACCTGTGGCCCCTTAGAGACTAGCAAACCTGGTTTGCTAGAGATGCAGTGCCCGGTGTCAGAGGCCCGTGGCCCCTTAGAGACCAGCAAACCTGGTTTGCTAGCGATGCAGTGCCCGGTGTCAGAGGCCCGTGGCCCCTTAGAGACCAGCAAACCTGGTTTGCTAGAGATGCAGTGCCCGGTGTCAGAGGCCCGTGGCCCCTTAGAGACCAGCAAACCTGGTTTGCTAGAGATGCAGTGCCCGGTGTCAGAGGCCCGTGGCCCCTTAGAGACTAGCAAACCTGGTTTGCTAGAGATGCAGTGCCCGGTGTCAGAGGCCCGTGGCCCCTTAGAGACTAGCAAACCTGGTTTGCTAGCGATGCAGTGCCTTGTGTCACAGACCTGTGGCCCCTTAGAGACTAGCAAACTTGGTTTGCTAGAGATGCAGTGCCTTGTGTCAGAGACCTGTGGCCCCTTAGAGACTAGCAAACTTGGTTTGCTAGAGATGCAGTGCCTTGTGTCAGAGACCTGTGGCCCCTTAGAGACTAGCAAACTTGGTTTGCTAGAGATGCAGTGCCTTGTGTCACAGGCCCGTGGCCCCTTAGAGACTAGCAAACCTGGTTTGCTAGCGATGCAGTGCCTTGTGTCAGAGACCTGTGGCCCCTTAGAGACTAGCAAACTTGGTTTGCTAGAGATGCAGTGCCTTGTGTCAGAGACCTGTGGCCCCTTAGAGACTAGCAAACTTGGTTTGCTAGAGATGCAGTGCCTTGTGTCAGAGACCTGTGGCCCCTTAGAGACTAGCAAACTTGGTTTGCTAGCGATGCAGTGCCTTGTGTCAGAGACCTGTGGCCCCTTAGAGACTAGCAAACTTGGTTTGCTAGCGATGCAGTGCCTTGTGTCACAGGCCTGTGGCCCCTTAGAGACTAGCAAACCTGGTTTGCTAGCGATGCAGTGCCTTGTGTCACAGGCCCGTGGCCCCTTAGAGACTAGCAAACCTGGTTTGCTAGCGATGCAGTGCCTTGTGTCAGAGACCTGTGGCCCCTTAGAGACTAGCAAACTTGGTTTGCTAGAGATGCAGTGCCTTGTGTCAGAGACCTGTGGCCCCTTAGAGACTAGCAAACTTGGTTTGCTAGCGATGCAGTGCCTTGTGTCACAGGCCTGTGGCCCCTTAGAGACTAGCAAACTTGGTTTGCTAGCGATGCAGTGCCTTGTGTCACAGTCCTGTGGCCCCTTAGAGACTAGCAAACTTGGTTTGCTAGCGATGCAGTGCCTTGTGTCACAGACCTGTGGCCCCTTAGAGACTAGCAAACTTGGTTTGCTAGCGATGCAGTGCCTTGTGTCACAGACCTGTGGCCCCTTAGAGACTAGCAAACCTGGTTTGCTAGAGATGCAGTGCCTTGTGTCACAGACCTGTGGCCCCTTAGAGACTAGCAAACTTGGTTTGCTAGAGATGCAGTGCCTTGTGTCACAGACCTGTTGCCCCTTAGAGACTAGCAAACTTGGTTTGCTAGAGATGCAGTGCCTTGTGTCACAGACCTGTGGCCCCTTAGAGACTAGCAAACCTGGTTTGCTAGAGATGCAGTGCCTTGTGTCAGAGACCTGTGGCCCCTTAGAGACTAGCAAACTTGGTTTGCTAGAGATGCAGTGCCTTGTGTCAGAGACCTGTGGCCCCTTAGAGACTAGCAAACTTGGTTTGCTAGAGATGCAGTGCCTTGTGTCAGAGACCTGTGGCCCCTTAGAGACTAGCAAACTTGGTTTGCTAGAGATGCAGTGCCTTGTGTCAGAGACCTGTGGCCCCTTAGAGACTAGCAAACCTGGTTTGCTAGAGATGCAGTGCCCGGTGTCAGAGGCCTGTGGCCCCTTAGAGACCAGCAAACCTGGTTTGCTAGAGATGCAGTGCCTGGTGTCAGAGACCCGTGGCCCCTTAGAGACTAGCAAACCTGGTTTGCTAGAGATGCAGTGCCTGGTGTCAGAGACCCGTGGCCCCTTAGAGACTAGCAAACCTGGTTTGCTAGAGATGCAGTGCCCGGTGTCAGAGACCCGTGGCCCCTTAGAGACCAGCAAACCTGGTTTGCTAGCGATGCAGTGCCCGGTGTCAGAGGCCCGTGGCCCCTTAGAGACCAGCAAACCTGGTTTGCTAGCGATGCAGTGCCCGGTGTCAGAGGCCCGTGGCCCCTTAGAGACCAGCAAACCTGGTTTGCTAGCAGATGCAGTGCCCGGTGTCAGAGGCCCGTGGCCCCTTAGAGACCAGCAAACCTGGTTTGCTAGAGATGCAGTGCCTTGTGTCAGAGACCTGTGGCCCCTTAGAGACTAGCAAACTTGGTTTGCTAGAGATGCAGTGCCTTGTGTCAGAGACCTGTGGCCCCTTAGAGACTAGCAAACTTGGTTTGCTAGAGATGCAGTGCCTTGTGTCAGAGACCTGTGGCCCCTTAGAGACTAGCAAACTTGGTTTGCTAGCGATGCAGTGCCTTGTGTCAGAGACCTGTGGCCCCTTAGGGACTAGCAAACTTGGTTTGCTAGAGATGCAGTGCCTTGTGTAACAGACCTGTGGCCCCTTAGAGACTAGCAAACCTGGTTTGCTAGAGATGCAGTGCCCGGTGTCAGAGGCCCGTGGCCCCTTAGAGACCAGCAAACCTGGTTTGCTAGCGATGCAGTGCCCGGTGTCAGAGGCCCGTGGCCCCTTAGAGACCAGCAAACCTGGTTTGCTAGAGATGCAGTGCCCGGTGTCAGAGGCCCGTGGCCCCTTAGAGACCAGCAAACCTGGTTTGCTAGAGATGCAGTGCCCGGTGTCAGAGGCCCGTGGCCCCTTAGAGACTAGCAAACCTGGTTTGCTAGAGATGCAGTGCCCGGTGTCAGAGGCCCGTGGCCCCTTAGAGACTAGCAAACCTGGTTTGCTAGCGATGCAGTGCCTTGTGTCACAGACCTGTGGCCCCTTAGAGACTAGCAAACTTGGTTTGCTAGAGATGCAGTGCCTTGTGTCAGAGACCTGTGGCCCCTTAGAGACTAGCAAACTTGGTTTGCTAGCGATGCAGTGCCTTGTGTCAGAGACCTGTGGCCCCTTAGAGACTAGCAAACTTGGTTTGCTAGAGATGCAGTGCCTTGTGTCACAGACCTGTGGCCCCTTAGAGACTAGCAAACCTGGTTTGCTAGCGATGCAGTGCCTTGTGTCAGAGACCTGTGGCCCCTTAGAGACTAGCAAACTTGGTTTGCTAGAGATGCAGTGCCTTGTGTCAGAGACCTGTGGCCCCTTAGAGACTAGCAAACTTGGTTTGCTAGCGATGCAGTGCCTTGTGTCAGAGACCTGTGGCCCCTTAGAGACTAGCAAACCTGGTTTGCTAGAGATGCAGTGCCTTGTGTCAGAGACCTGTGGCCCCTTAGAGACTAGCAAACTTGGTTTGCTAGCGATGCAGTGCCTTGTGTCAGAGACCTGTGGCCCCTTAGAGACTAGCAAACTTGGTTTGCTAGCGATGCAGTGCCTTGTGTCACAGGCCTGTGGCCCCTTAGAGACTAGCAAACTTGGTTTGCTAGCGATGCAGTGCCTTGTGTCACAGTCCTGTGGCCCCTTAGAGACTAGCAAACTTGGTTTGCTAGCGATGCAGTGCCTTGTGTCACAGACCTGTGGCCCCTTAGAGACTAGCAAACTTGGTTTGCTAGAGATGCAGTGCCTTGTGTCACAGACCTGTGGCCCCTTAGAGACTAGCAAACTTGGTTTGCTAGAGATGCAGTGCCTTGTGTCAGAGACCTGTGGCCCCTTAGAGACTAGCAAACTTGGTTTGCTAGCGATGCAGTGCCTTGTGTCAGAGACCTGTGGCCCCTTAGAGACTAGCAAACTTGGTTTGCTAGAGATGCAGTGCCTTGTGTCACAGACCTGTGGCCCCTTAGAGACTAGCAAACCTGGTTTGCTAGAGATGCAGTGCCCGGTGTCAGAGGCCCGTGGCCCCTTAGAGACCAGCAAACCTGGTTTGCTAGCGATGCAGTGCCCGGTGTCAGAGGCCCGTGGCCCCTTAGAGACCAGCAAACCTGGTTTGCTAGAGATGCAGTGCCCGGTGTCAGAGGCCCGTGGCCCCTTAGAGACCAGCAAACCTGGTTTGCTAGAGATGCAGTGCCCGGTGTCAGAGGCCCGTGGCCCCTTAGAGACTAGCAAACCTGGTTTGCTAGAGATGCAGTGCCCGGTGTCAGAGGCCCGTGGCCCCTTAGAGACTAGCAAACCTGGTTTGCTAGCGATGCAGTGCCTTGTGTCACAGACCTGTGGCCCCTTAGAGACTAGCAAACTTGGTTTGCTAGAGATGCAGTGCCTTGTGTCAGAGACCTGTGGCCCCTTAGAGACTAGCAAACTTGGTTTGCTAGCGATGCAGTGCCTTGTGTCAGAGACCTGTGGCCCCTTAGAGACTAGCAAACTTGGTTTGCTAGAGATGCAGTGCCTTGTGTCACAGACCTGTGGCCCCTTAGAGACTAGCAAACCTGGTTTGCTAGAGATGCAGTGCCTTGTGTCAGAGACCTGTGGCCCCTTAGAGACTAGCAAACTTGGTTTGCTAGAGATGCAGTGCCTTGTGTCACAGACCTGTGGCCCCTTAGAGACTAGCAAACTTGGTTTGCTAGCGATGCAGTGCCTTGTGTCACAGGCCTGTGGCCCCTTAGAGACTAGCAAACTTGGTTTGCTAGCGATGCAGTGCCTTGTGTCAGAGACCTGTGGCCCCTTAGAGACTAGCAAACTTGGTTTGCTAGAGATGCAGTGCCTTGTGTCACAGACCTGTGGCCCCTTAGAGACTAGCAAACTTGGTTTGCTAGCGATGCAGTGCCTTGTGTCAGAGACCTGTGGCCCCTTAGAGACTAGCAAACTTGGTTTGCTAGAGATGCAGTGCCTTGTGTCACAGACCTGTGGCCCCTTAGAGACTAGCAAACCTGGTTTGCTAGAGATGCAGTGCCTTGTGTCAGAGACCTGTGGCCCCTTAGAGACTAGCAAACTTGGTTTGCTAGCGATGCAGTGCCTTGTGTCAGAGACCTGTGGCCCCTTAGAGACTAGCAAACTTGGTTTGCTAGCGATGCAGTGCCTTGTGTCACAGGCCCGTGGCCCCTTAGAGACTAGCAAACCTGGTTTGCTAGCGATGCAGTGCCTTGTGTCACAGACCTGTGGCCCCTTAGAGACTAGCAAACTTGGTTTGCTAGAGATGCAGTGCCTTGTGTCACAGACCTGTGGCCCCTTAGAGACTAGCAAACTTGGTTTGCTAGCGATGCAGTGCCTTGTGTCACAGGCCTGTGGCCCCTTAGAGACTAGCAAACTTGGTTTGCTAGCGATGCAGTGCCTTGTGTCAGAGACCTGTGGCCCCTTAGAGACTAGCAAACCTGGTTTGCTAGCGATGCAGTGCCTTGTGTCACAGACCTGTGGCCCCTTAGAGACTAGCAAACTTGGTTTGCTAGAGATGCAGTGCCTTGTGTCAGAGACCTGTGGCCTCTTAGAGACTAGCAAACTTGGTTTGCTAGCGATGCAGTGCCTTGTGTCAGAGACCTGTGGCCCCTTAGAGACTAGCAAACTTGGTTTGCTAGAGATGCAGTGCCTTGTGTCACAGACCTGTGGCCCCTTAGAGACTAGCAAACCTGGTTTGCTAGAGATGCAGTGCCTTGTGTCAGAGACCTGTGGCCCCTTAGAGACTAGCAAACTTGGTTTGCTAGCGATGCAGTGCCTTGTGTCAGAGACCTGTGGCCCCTTAGAGACTAGCAAACTTGGTTTGCTAGCGATGCAGTGCCTTGTGTCACAGGCCTGTGGCCCCTTAGAGACTAGCAAACTTGGTTTGCTAGCGATGCAGTGCCTTGTGTCACAGTCCTGTGGCCCCTTAGAGACTAGCAAACTTGGTTTGCTAGCGATGCAGTGCCTTGTGTCACAGACCTGTGGCCCCTTAGAGACTAGCAAACTTGGTTTGCTAGCGATGCAGTGCCTTGTGTCACAGACCTGTGGCCCCTTAGAGACTAGCAAACCTGGTTTGCTAGAGATGCAGTGCCTTGTGTCACAGACCTGTGGCCCCTTAGAGACTAGCAAACTTGGTTTGCTAGAGATGCAGTGCCTTGTGTCACAGACCTGTTGCCCCTTAGAGACTAGCAAACTTGGTTTGCTAGAGATGCAGTGCCTTGTGTCAGAGACCTGTGGCCCCTTAGAGACTAGCAAACTTGGTTTGCTAGAGATGCAGTGCCTTGTGTCAGAGACCTGTGGCCCCTTAGAGACTAGCAAACTTGGTTTGCTAGAGATGCAGTGCCTTGTGTCAGAGACCTGTGGCCCCTTAGAGACTAGCAAACTTGGTTTGCTAGAGATGCAGTGCCTTGTGTCAGAGACCTGTGGCCCCTTAGAGACTAGCAAACTTGGTTTGCTAGAGATGCAGTGCCTTGTGTCAGAGACCTGTGGCCCCTTAGAGACTAGCAAACCTGGTTTGCTAGAGATGCAGTGCCCGGTGTCAGAGGCCTGTGGCCCCTTAGAGACCAGCAAACCTGGTTTGCTAGAGATGCAGTGCCTGGTGTCAGAGACCCGTGGCCCCTTAGAGACTAGCAAACCTGGTTTGCTAGAGATGCAGTGCCTGGTGTCAGAGACCCGTGGCCCCTTAGAGACTAGCAAACCTGGTTTGCTAGAGATGCAGTGCCCGGTGTCAGAGACCCGTGGCCCCTTAGAGACCAGCAAACCTGGTTTGCTAGCGATGCAGTGCCCGGTGTCAGAGGCCCGTGGCCCCTTAGAGACCAGCAAACCTGGTTTGCTAGCGATGCAGTGCCCGGTGTCAGAGGCCCGTGGCCCCTTAGAGACCAGCAAACCTGGTTTGCTAGAGATGCAGTGCCCGGTGTCAGAGGCCCGTGGCCCCTTAGAGACCAGCAAACCTGGTTTGCTAGAGATGCAGTGCCTTGTGTCAGAGACCTGTGGCCCCTTAGAGACTAGCAAACTTGGTTTGCTAGAGATGCAGTGCCTTGTGTCAGAGACCTGTGGCCCCTTAGAGACTAGCAAACTTGGTTTGCTAGAGATGCAGTGCCTTGTGTCAGAGACCTGTGGCCCCTTAGAGACTAGCAAACTTGGTTTGCTAGAGATGCAGTGCCTTGTGTCAGAGACCTGTGGCCCCTTAGAGACTAGCAAACTTGGTTTGCTAGCGATGCAGTGCCTTGTGTCAGAGACCTGTGGCCCCTTAGAGACTAGCAAACTTGGTTTGCTAGAGATGCAGTGCCTTGTGTCACAGACCTGTGGCCCCTTAGAGACTAGCAAACCTGGTTTGCTAGAGATGCAGTGCCCGGTGTCAGAGGCCCGTGGCCCCTTAGAGACCAGCAAACCTGGTTTGCTAGCGATGCAGTGCCCGGTGTCAGAGGCCCGTGGCCCCTTAGAGACCAGCAAACCTGGTTTGCTAGAGATGCAGTGCCCGGTGTCAGAGGCCCGTGGCCCCTTAGAGACCAGCAAACCTGGTTTGCTAGAGATGCAGTGCCCGGTGTCAGAGGCCCGTGGCCCCTTAGAGACTAGCAAACCTGGTTTGCTAGAGATGCAGTGCCCGGTGTCAGAGGCCCGTGGCCCCTTAGAGACTAGCAAACCTGGTTTGCTAGCGATGCAGTGCCTTGTGTCACAGACCTGTGGCCCCTTAGAGACTAGCAAACTTGGTTTGCTAGAGATGCAGTGCCTTGTGTCAGAGACCTGTGGCCCCTTAGAGACTAGCAAACTTGGTTTGCTAGAGATGCAGTGCCTTGTGTCAGAGACCTGTGGCCCCTTAGAGACTAGCAAACTTGGTTTGCTAGAGATGCAGTGCCTTGTGTCACAGGCCCGTGGCCCCTTAGAGACTAGCAAACCTGGTTTGCTAGCGATGCAGTGCCTTGTGTCAGAGACCTGTGGCCCCTTAGAGACTAGCAAACTTGGTTTGCTAGAGATGCAGTGCCTTGTGTCAGAGACCTGTGGCCCCTTAGAGACTAGCAAACTTGGTTTGCTAGAGATGCAGTGCCTTGTGTCAGAGACCTGTGGCCCCTTAGAGACTAGCAAACTTGGTTTGCTAGCGATGCAGTGCCTTGTGTCAGAGACCTGTGGCCCCTTAGAGACTAGCAAACTTGGTTTGCTAGCGATGCAGTGCCTTGTGTCACAGGCCTGTGGCCCCTTAGAGACTAGCAAACCTGGTTTGCTAGCGATGCAGTGCCTTGTGTCACAGGCCCGTGGCCCCTTAGAGACTAGCAAACCTGGTTTGCTAGCGATGCAGTGCCTTGTGTCAGAGACCTGTGGCCCCTTAGAGACTAGCAAACTTGGTTTGCTAGAGATGCAGTGCCTTGTGTCAGAGACCTGTGGCCCCTTAGAGACTAGCAAACTTGGTTTGCTAGCGATGCAGTGCCTTGTGTCACAGGCCTGTGGCCCCTTAGAGACTAGCAAACTTGGTTTGCTAGCGATGCAGTGCCTTGTGTCACAGTCCTGTGGCCCCTTAGAGACTAGCAAACTTGGTTTGCTAGCGATGCAGTGCCTTGTGTCACAGACCTGTGGCCCCTTAGAGACTAGCAAACTTGGTTTGCTAGCGATGCAGTGCCTTGTGTCACAGACCTGTGGCCCCTTAGAGACTAGCAAACCTGGTTTGCTAGAGATGCAGTGCCTTGTGTCACAGACCTGTGGCCCCTTAGAGACTAGCAAACTTGGTTTGCTAGAGATGCAGTGCCTTGTGTCACAGACCTGTTGCCCCTTAGAGACTAGCAAACTTGGTTTGCTAGAGATGCAGTGCCTTGTGTCACAGACCTGTGGCCCCTTAGAGACTAGCAAACTTGGTTTGCTAGAGATGCAGTGCCTTGTGTCAGAGACCTGTGGCCCCTTAGAGACTAGCAAACTTGGTTTGCTAGAGATGCAGTGCCTTGTGTCAGAGACCTGTGGCCCCTTAGAGACTAGCAAACTTGGTTTGCTAGAGATGCAGTGCCTTGTGTCAGAGACCTGTGGCCCCTTAGAGACTAGCAAACTTGGTTTGCTAGAGATGCAGTGCCTTGTGTCAGAGACCTGTGGCCCCTTAGAGACTAGCAAACCTGGTTTGCTAGAGATGCAGTGCCCGGTGTCAGAGGCCTGTGGCCCCTTAGAGACCAGCAAACCTGGTTTGCTAGAGATGCAGTGCCTGGTGTCAGAGACCCGTGGCCCCTTAGAGACTAGCAAACCTGGTTTGCTAGAGATGCAGTGCCTGGTGTCAGAGACCCGTGGCCCCTTAGAGACTAGCAAACCTGGTTTGCTAGAGATGCAGTGCCCGGTGTCAGAGACCCGTGGCCCCTTAGAGACCAGCAAACCTGGTTTGCTAGCGATGCAGTGCCCGGTGTCAGAGGCCCGTGGCCCCTTAGAGACCAGCAAACCTGGTTTGCTAGCGATGCAGTGCCCGGTGTCAGAGGCCCGTGGCCCCTTAGAGACCAGCAAACCTGGTTTGCTAGAGATGCAGTGCCCGGTGTCAGAGGCCCGTGGCCCCTTAGAGACCAGCAAACCTGGTTTGCTAGAGATGCAGTGCCTTGTGTCAGAGACCTGTGGCCCCTTAGAGACTAGCAAACTTGGTTTGCTAGAGATGCAGTGCCTTGTGTCAGAGACCTGTGGCCCCTTAGAGACTAGCAAACTTGGTTTGCTAGAGATGCAGTGCCTTGTGTCAGAGACCTGTGGCCCCTTAGAGACTAGCAAACTTGGTTTGCTAGCGATGCAGTGCCTTGTGTCAGAGACCTGTGGCCCCTTAGGGACTAGCAAACTTGGTTTGCTAGAGATGCAGTGCCTTGTGTCACAGACCTGTGGCCCCTTAGAGACTAGCAAACCTGGTTTGCTAGAGATGCAGTGCCCGGTGTCAGAGGCCCGTGGCCCCTTAGAGACCAGCAAACCTGGTTTGCTAGCGATGCAGTGCCCGGTGTCAGAGGCCCGTGGCCCCTTAGAGACCAGCAAACCTGGTTTGCTAGAGATGCAGTGCCCGGTGTCAGAGGCCCGTGGCCCCTTAGAGACCAGCAAACCTGGTTTGCTAGAGATGCAGTGCCCGGTGTCAGAGGCCCGTGGCCCCTTAGAGACTAGCAAACCTGGTTTGCTAGAGATGCAGTGCCCGGTGTCAGAGGCCCGTGGCCCCTTAGAGACTAGCAAACCTGGTTTGCTAGCGATGCAGTGCCTTGTGTCACAGACCTGTGGCCCCTTAGAGACTAGCAAACTTGGTTTGCTAGAGATGCAGTGCCTTGTGTCAGAGACCTGTGGCCCCTTAGAGACTAGCAAACTTGGTTTGCTAGCGATGCAGTGCCTTGTGTCAGAGACCTGTGGCCCCTTAGAGACTAGCAAACTTGGTTTGCTAGAGATGCAGTGCCTTGTGTCACAGACCTGTGGCCCCTTAGAGACTAGCAAACCTGGTTTGCTAGCGATGCAGTGCCTTGTGTCAGAGACCTGTGGCCCCTTAGAGACTAGCAAACTTGGTTTGCTAGAGATGCAGTGCCTTGTGTCAGAGACCTGTGGCCCCTTAGAGACTAGCAAACTTGGTTTGCTAGCGATGCAGTGCCTTGTGTCAGAGACCTGTGGCCCCTTAGAGACTAGCAAACCTGGTTTGCTAGAGATGCAGTGCCTTGTGTCAGAGACCTGTGGCCCCTTAGAGACTAGCAAACTTGGTTTGCTAGCGATGCAGTGCCTTGTGTCAGAGACCTGTGGCCCCTTAGAGACTAGCAAACTTGGTTTGCTAGCGATGCAGTGCCTTGTGTCACAGGCCTGTGGCCCCTTAGAGACTAGCAAACTTGGTTTGCTAGCGATGCAGTGCCTTGTGTCACAGTCCTGTGGCCCCTTAGAGACTAGCAAACTTGGTTTGCTAGCGATGCAGTGCCTTGTGTCACAGACCTGTGGCCCCTTAGAGACTAGCAAACTTGGTTTGCTAGAGATGCAGTGCCTTGTGTCACAGACCTGTGGCCCCTTAGAGACTAGCAAACTTGGTTTGCTAGAGATGCAGTGCCTTGTGTCAGAGACCTGTGGCCCCTTAGAGACTAGCAAACTTGGTTTGCTAGCGATGCAGTGCCTTGTGTCAGAGACCTGTGGCCCCTTAGAGACTAGCAAACTTGGTTTGCTAGAGATGCAGTGCCTTGTGTCACAGACCTGTGGCCCCTTAGAGACTAGCAAACCTGGTTTGCTAGAGATGCAGTGCCCGGTGTCAGAGGCCCGTGGCCCCTTAGAGACCAGCAAACCTGGTTTGCTAGCGATGCAGTGCCCGGTGTCAGAGGCCCGTGGCCCCTTAGAGACCAGCAAACCTGGTTTGCTAGAGATGCAGTGCCCGGTGTCAGAGGCCCGTGGCCCCTTAGAGACCAGCAAACCTGGTTTGCTAGAGATGCAGTGCCCGGTGTCAGAGGCCCGTGGCCCCTTAGAGACTAGCAAACCTGGTTTGCTAGAGATGCAGTGCCCGGTGTCAGAGGCCCGTGGCCCCTTAGAGACTAGCAAACCTGGTTTGCTAGCGATGCAGTGCCTTGTGTCACAGACCTGTGGCCCCTTAGAGACTAGCAAACTTGGTTTGCTAGAGATGCAGTGCCTTGTGTCAGAGACCTGTGGCCCCTTAGAGACTAGCAAACTTGGTTTGCTAGAGATGCAGTGCCTTGTGTCAGAGACCTGTGGCCCCTTAGAGACTAGCAAACTTGGTTTGCTAGAGATGCAGTGCCTTGTGTCACAGGCCCGTGGCCCCTTAGAGACTAGCAAACCTGGTTTGCTAGCGATGCAGTGCCTTGTGTCAGAGACCTGTGGCCCCTTAGAGACTAGCAAACTTGGTTTGCTAGAGATGCAGTGCCTTGTGTCAGAGACCTGTGGCCCCTTAGAGACTAGCAAACTTGGTTTGCTAGAGATGCAGTGCCTTGTGTCAGAGACCTGTGGCCCCTTAGAGACTAGCAAACTTGGTTTGCTAGCGATGCAGTGCCTTGTGTCAGAGACCTGTGGCCCCTTAGAGACTAGCAAACTTGGTTTGCTAGCGATGCAGTGCCTTGTGTCACAGGCCCGTGGCCCCTTAGAGACTAGCAAACCTGGTTTGCTAGCGATGCAGTGCCTTGTGTCAGAGACCTGTGGCCCCTTAGAGACTAGCAAACTTGGTTTGCTAGAGATGCAGTGCCTTGTGTCAGAGACCTGTGGCCCCTTAGAGACTAGCAAACCTGGTTTGCTAGAGATGCAGTGCCTTGTGTCAGAGACCTGTGGCCCCTTAGAGACTAGCAAACTTGGTTTGCTAGAGATGCAGTGCCTTGTGTCAGAGACCTGTGGCCCCTTAGAGACTAGCAAACTTGGTTTGCTAGCGATGCAGTGCCTTGTGTCAGAGACCTGTGGCCCCTTAGAGACTAGCAAACTTGGTTTGCTAGAGATGCAGTGCCTTGTGTCACAGACCTGTGGCCCCTTAGAGACTAGCAAACCTGGTTTGCTAGAGATGCAGTGCCTTGTGTCAGAGACCTGTGGCCCCTTAGAGACTAGCAAACTTGGTTTGCTAGAGATGCAGTGCCTTGTGTCACAGACCTGTGGCCCCTTAGAGACTAGCAAACTTGGTTTGCTAGCGATGCAGTGCCTTGTGTCACAGGCCTGTGGCCCCTTAGAGACTAGCAAACTTGGTTTGCTAGCGATGCAGTGCCTTGTGTCACAGTCCTGTGGCCCCTTAGAGACTAGCAAACTTGGTTTGCTAGCGATGCAGTGCCTTGTGTCACAGACCTGTGGCCCCTTAGAGACTAGCAAACTTGGTTTGCTAGCGATGCAGTGCCTTGTGTCACAGACCTGTGGCCCCTTAGAGACTAGCAAACCTGGTTTGCTAGAGATGCAGTGCCTTGTGTCACAGACCTGTGGCCCCTTAGAGACTAGCAAACTTGGTTTGCTAGAGATGCAGTGCCTTGTGTCACAGACCTGTTGCCCCTTAGAGACTAGCAAACTTGGTTTGCTAGAGATGCAGTGCCTTGTGTCAGAGACCTGTGGCCCCTTAGAGACTAGCAAACTTGGTTTGCTAGAGATGCAGTGCCTTGTGTCAGAGACCTGTGGCCCCTTAGAGACTAGCAAACTTGGTTTGCTAGAGATGCAGTGCCTTGTGTCAGAGACCTGTGGCCCCTTAGAGACTAGCAAACTTGGTTTGCTAGAGATGCAGTGCCTTGTGTCAGAGACCTGTGGCCCCTTAGAGACTAGCAAACTTGGTTTGCTAGAGATGCAGTGCCTTGTGTCAGAGACCTGTGGCCCCTTAGAGACTAGCAAACCTGGTTTGCTAGAGATGCAGTGCCCGGTGTCAGAGGCCTGTGGCCCCTTAGAGACCAGCAAACCTGGTTTGCTAGAGATGCAGTGCCTGGTGTCAGAGACCCGTGGCCCCTTAGAGACTAGCAAACCTGGTTTGCTAGAGATGCAGTGCCTGGTGTCAGAGACCCGTGGCCCCTTAGAGACTAGCAAACCTGGTTTGCTAGAGATGCAGTGCCCGGTGTCAGAGACCCGTGGCCCCTTAGAGACCAGCAAACCTGGTTTGCTAGCGATGCAGTGCCCGGTGTCAGAGGCCCGTGGCCCCTTAGAGACCAGCAAACCTGGTTTGCTAGCGATGCAGTGCCCGGTGTCAGAGGCCCGTGGCCCCTTAGAGACCAGCAAACCTGGTTTGCTAGAGATGCAGTGCCCGGTGTCAGAGGCCCGTGGCCCCTTAGAGACCAGCAAACCTGGTTTGCTAGAGATGCAGTGCCTTGTGTCAGAGACCTGTGGCCCCTTAGAGACTAGCAAACTTGGTTTGCTAGAGATGCAGTGCCTTGTGTCAGAGACCTGTGGCCCCTTAGAGACTAGCAAACTTGGTTTGCTAGAGATGCAGTGCCTTGTGTCAGAGACCTGTGGCCCCTTAGAGACTAGCAAACTTGGTTTGCTAGCGATGCAGTGCCTTGTGTCAGAGACCTGTGGCCCCTTAGAGACTAGCAAACTTGGTTTGCTAGAGATGCAGTGCCTTGTGTCACAGACCTGTGGCCCCTTAGAGACTAGCAAACCTGGTTTGCTAGAGATGCAGTGCCCGGTGTCAGAGGCCCGTGGCCCCTTAGAGACCAGCAAACCTGGTTTGCTAGCGATGCAGTGCCCGGTGTCAGAGGCCCGTGGCCCCTTAGAGACCAGCAAACCTGGTTTGCTAGAGATGCAGTGCCCGGTGTCAGAGGCCCGTGGCCCCTTAGAGACCAGCAAACCTGGTTTGCTAGAGATGCAGTGCCCGGTGTCAGAGGCCCGTGGCCCCTTAGAGACTAGCAAACCTGGTTTGCTAGAGATGCAGTGCCCGGTGTCAGAGGCCCGTGGCCCCTTAGAGACTAGCAAACCTGGTTTGCTAGCGATGCAGTGCCTTGTGTCACAGACCTGTGGCCCCTTAGAGACTAGCAAACTTGGTTTGCTAGAGATGCAGTGCCTTGTGTCAGAGACCTGTGGCCCCTTAGAGACTAGCAAACTTGGTTTGCTAGCGATGCAGTGCCTTGTGTCAGAGACCTGTGGCCCCTTAGAGACTAGCAAACTTGGTTTGCTAGAGATGCAGTGCCTTGTGTCACAGACCTGTGGCCCCTTAGAGACTAGCAAACCTGGTTTGCTAGCGATGCAGTGCCTTGTGTCAGAGACCTGTGGCCCCTTAGAGACTAGCAAACTTGGTTTGCTAGAGATGCAGTGCCTTGTGTCACAGACCTGTGGCCCCTTAGAGACTAGCAAACTTGGTTTGCTAGCGATGCAGTGCCTTGTGTCACAGGCCTGTGGCCCCTTAGAGACTAGCAAACTTGGTTTGCTAGCGATGCAGTGCCTTGTGTCAGAGACCTGTGGCCCCTTAGAGACTAGCAAACTTGGTTTGCTAGAGATGCAGTGCCTTGTGTCACAGACCTGTGGCCCCTTAGAGACTAGCAAACTTGGTTTGCTAGCGATGCAGTGCCTTGTGTCAGAGACCTGTGGCCCCTTAGAGACTAGCAAACTTGGTTTGCTAGAGATGCAGTGCCTTGTGTCACAGACCTGTGGCCCCTTAGAGACTAGCAAACCTGGTTTGCTAGAGATGCAGTGCCTTGTGTCAGAGACCTGTGGCCCCTTAGAGACTAGCAAACTTGGTTTGCTAGAGATGCAGTGCCTTGTGTCACAGACCTGTGGCCCCTTAGAGACTAGCAAACTTGGTTTGCTAGCGATGCAGTGCCTTGTGTCAGAGACCTGTGGCCCCTTAGAGACTAGCAAACTTGGTTTGCTAGAGATGCAGTGCCTTGTGTCACAGACCTGTGGCCCCTTAGAGACTAGCAAACCTGGTTTGCTAGAGATGCAGTGCCTTGTGTCAGAGACCTGTGGCCCCTTAGAGACTAGCAAACCTGGTTTGCTAGAGATGCAGTGCCTTGTGTCACAGACCTGTGGCCCCTTAGAGACTAGCAAACTTGGTTTGCTAGCGATGCAGTGCCCGGTGTCAGAGGCCCGTGGCCCCTTAGAGACCAGCAAACCTGGTTTGCTAGCGATGCAGTGCCCGGTGTCAGAGGCCCGTGGCCCCTTAGAGACCAGCAAACCTGGTTTGCTAGCGATGCAGTGCCCGGTGTCAGAGGCCCGTGGCCCCTTAGAGACCAGCAAACCTGGTTTGCTAGAGATGCAGTGCCCGGTGTCAGAGGCCCGTGGCCCCTTAGAGACCAGCAAACCTGGTTTGCTAGAGATGCAGTGCCCGGTGTCAGAGGCCCGTGGCCCCTTAGAGACTAGCAAACCTGGTTTGCTAGAGATGCAGTGCCCGGTGTCAGAGGCCCGTGGCCCCTTAGAGACTAGCAAACCTGGTTTGCTAGCGATGCAGTGCCTTGTGTCACAGACCTGTGGCCCCTTAGAGACTAGCAAACTTGGTTTGCTAGAGATGCAGTGCCTTGTGTCAGAGACCTGTGGCCCCTTAGAGACTAGCAAACTTGGTTTGCTAGCGATGCAGTGCCTTGTGTCAGAGACCTGTGGCCCCTTAGAGACTAGCAAACTTGGTTTGCTAGAGATGCAGTGCCTTGTGTCAGAGACCTGTGGCCCCTTAGAGACTAGCAAACTTGGTTTGCTAGAGATGCAGTGCCTTGTGTCACAGACCTGTGGCCCCTTAGAGACTAGCAAACTTGGATTGCTAGCGATGCAGTGCCTTGTGTCAGAGACCTGTGGCCCCTTAGAGACTAGCAAACTTGGTTTGCTAGAGATGCAGTGCCTTGTGTCACAGACCTGTGGCCCCTTAGAGACTAGCAAACCTGGTTTGCTAGAGATGCAGTGCCTTGTGTCAGAGACCTGTGGCCCCTTAGAGACTAGCAAACTTGGTTTGCTAGCGATGCAGTGCCTTGTGTCAGAGACCTGTGGCCCCTTAGAGACTAGCAAACCTGGTTTGCTAGAGATGCAGTGCCCGGTGTCAGAGGCCCGTGGCCCCTTAGAGACTAGCAAACCTGGTTTGCTAGAGATGCAGTGCCCGGTGTCAGAGGCCCGTGGCCCCTTAGAGACTAGCAAACCTGGTTTGCTAGCGATGCAGTGCCTTGTGTCACAGACCTGTGGCCCCTTAGAGACTAGCAAACTTGGTTTGCTAGAGATGCAGTGCCTTGTGTCAGAGACCTGTGGCCCCTTAGAGACTAGCAAACTTGGTTTGCTAGCGATGCAGTGCCTTGTGTCAGAGACCTGTGGCCCCTTAGAGACTAGCAAACTTGGTTTGCTAGAGATGCAGTGCCTTGTGTCACAGACCTGTGGCCCCTTAGAGACTAGCAAACCTGGTTTGCTAGAGATGCAGTGCCTTGTGTCAGAGACCTGTGGCCCCTTAGAGACTAGCAAACTTGGTTTGCTAGCGATGCAGTGCCTTGTGTCAGAGACCTGTGGCCCCTTAGAGACTAGCAAACTTGGTTTGCTAGCGATGCAGTGCCTTGTGTCACAGGCCCGTGGCCCCTTAGAGACTAGCAAACCTGGTTTGCTAGCGATGCAGTGCCTTGTGTCACAGACCTGTGGCCCCTTAGAGACTAGCAAACTTGGTTTGCTAGAGATGCAGTGCCTTGTGTCAGAGACCTTTGGCCCCTTAGAGACTAGCAAACTTGGTTTGCTAGCGATGCAGTGCCTTGTGTCAGAGACCTGTGGCCCCTTAGAGACTAGCAAACTTGGTTTGCTAGAGATGCAGTGCCTTGTGTCACAGACCTGTGGCCCCTTAGAGACTAGCAAACCTGGTTTGCTAGAGATGCAGTGCCTTGTGTCAGAGACCTGTGGCCCCTTAGAGACTAGCAAACTTGGTTTGCTAGCGATGCAGTGCCTTGTGTCAGAGACCTGTGGCCCCTTAGAGACTAGCAAACTTGGTTTGCTAGCGATGCAGTGCCTTGTGTCACAGGCCTGTGGCCCCTTAGAGACTAGCAAACTTGGTTTGCTAGCGATGCAGTGCCTTGTGTCACAGTCCTGTGGCCCCTTAGAGACTAGCAAACTTGGTTTGCTAGCGATGCAGTGCCTTGTGTCACAGACCTGTGGCCCCTTAGAGACTAGCAAACTTGGTTTGCTAGCGATGCAGTGCCTTGTGTCACAGACCTGTGGCCCCTTAGAGACTAGCAAACCTGGTTTGCTAGAGATGCAGTGCCTTGTGTCACAGACCTGTGGCCCCTTAGAGACTAGCAAACTTGGTTTGCTAGAGATGCAGTGCCTTGTGTCACAGACCTGTTGCCCCTTAGAGACTAGCAAACTTGGTTTGCTAGAAATGCAGTGCCTTGTGTCAGAGACCTGTGGCCCCTTAGAGACTAGCAAACTTGGTTTGCTAGAGATGCAGTGCCTTGTGTCAGAGACCTGTGGCCCCTTAGAGACTAGCAAACTTGGTTTGCTAGAGATGCAGTGCCTTGTGTCAGAGACCTGTGGCCCCTTAGAGACTAGCAAACTTGGTTTGCTAGAGATGCAGTGCCTTGTGTCAGAGACCTGTGGCCCCTTAGAGACCAGCAAACTTGGTTTGCTAGAGATGCAGTGCCTTGTGTCAGAGACCTGTGGCCCCTTAGAGACTAGCAAACCTGGTTTGCTAGAGATGCAGTGCCCGGTGTCAGAGGCCCGTGGCCCCTTAGAGACCAGCAAACCTGGTTTGCTAGAGATGCAGTGCCTGGTGTCAGAGACCCGTGGCCCCTTAGAGACTAGCAAACCTGGTTTGCTAGAGATGCAGTGCCTGGTGTCAGAGACCCGTGGCCCCTTAGAGACTAGCAAACCTGGTTTGCTAGAGATGCAGTGCCTGGTGTCAGAGGCCCGTGGCCCCTTAGAGACCAGCAAACCTGGTTTGCTAGCGATGCAGTGCCCGGTGTCAGAGGCCCGTGGCCCCTTAGAGACCAGCAAACCTGGTTTGCTAGCGATGCAGTGCCCAGTGTCAGAGGCCCGTGGCCCCTTAGAGACCAGCAAACCTGGTTTGCTAGAGATGCAGTGCCCGGTGTCAGAGACCCGTGGCCCCTTAGAGACCAGCAAACCTGGTTTGCTAGAGATGCAGTGCCTGGTGTCAGAGACCCGTGGCCCCTTAGAGACTAGCAAACCTGGTTTGCTAGAGATGCAGTGCCCGGTGTCAGAGGCCCGTGGCCCCTTAGAGACCAGCAAACCTGGTTTGCTAGCGATGCAGTGCCCGGTGTCAGAGGCCCGTGGCCCCTTAGAGACCAGCAAACCTGGTTTGCTAGCGATGCAGTGCCCGGTGTCAGAGGCCCGTGGCCCCTTAGAGACCAGCAAACCTGGTTTGCTAGCGATGCAGTGCCCGGTGTCAGAGGCCCGTGGCCCCTTAGAGACCAGCAAACCTGGTTTGCTAGCGATGCAGTGCCCGGTGTCAGAGGCCCGTGGCCCCTTAGAGACCAGCAAACCTGGTTTGCTAGCGATGCAGTGCCCGGTGTCAGAGGCCCGTGGCCCCTTAGAGACCAGCAAACCTGGTTTGCTAGCGATGCAGTGCCCGGTGTCAGAGGCCCGTGGCCCCTTAGAGACCAGCAAACCTGGTTTGCTAGCGATGCAGTGCCCGGTGTCAGAGGCCCGTGGCCCCTTAGAGACCAGCAAACCTGGTTTGCTAGCGATGCAGTGCCCGGTGTCAGAGGCCCGTGGCCCCTTAGAGACCAGCAAACCTGGTTTGCTAGCGATGCAGTGCCCGGTGTCAGAGGCCCGTGGCCCCTTAGAGACCAGCAAACCTGGTTTGCTAGCGATGCAGTGCCCGGTGTCAGAGGCCCGTGGCCCCTTAGAGACCAGCAAACCTGGTTTGCTAGAGATGCAGTGCCCGGTGTCAGAGGCCCGTGGCCCCTTAGAGACCAGCAAACCTGGTTTGCTAGAGATGCAGTGCCCGGTGTCAGAGGCCCGTGGCCCCTTAGAGACTAGCAAACCTGGTTTGCTAGAGATGCAGTGCCCGGTGTCAGAGGCCCGTGGCCCCTTAGAGACTAGCAAACCTGGTTTGCTAGCGATGCAGTGCCTTGTGTCACAGACCTGTGGCCCCTTAGACACTAGCAAACTTGGTTTGCTAGAGATGCAGTGCCTTGTGTCAGAGACCTGTGGCCCCTTAGAGACTAGCAAACTTGGTTTGCTAGCGATGCAGTGCCTTGTGTCAGAGACCTGTGGCCCCTTAGAGACTAGCAAACTTGGTTTGCTAGAGATGCAGTGCCTTGTGTCACAGACCTGTGGCCCCTTAGAGACTAGCAAACCTGGTTTGCTAGAGATGCAGTGCCTTGTGTCAGAGACCTGTGGCCCCTTAGAGACTAGCAAACTTGGTTTGCTAGCGATGCAGTGCCTTGTGTCAGAGACCTGTGGCCCCTTAGAGACTAGCAAACTTGGTTTGCTAGCGATGCAGTGCCTTGTGTCACAGGCCTGTGGCCCCTTAGAGACTAGCAAACTTGGTTTGCTAGCGATGCAGTGCCTTGTGTCACAGTCCTGTGGCCCCTTAGAGACTAGCAAACTTGGTTTGCTAGCGATGCAGTGCCTGGTGTCAGAGACCCCCGTGGCCCCTTAGAGACTAGCAAACTTGGTTTGCTAGCGATGCAGTGCCTGGTGTCAGAGACCCCCGTGGCCCCTTAGAGACTAGCAAACTTGGTTTGCTAGCGATGCAGTGCCTGGTGTCAGAGACCCCCGTGGCCCCTTAGAGACTAGCAAACTTGGTTTGCTAGCGATGCAGTGCCTTGTGTCACAGGCCCGTGGCCCCTTAGAGACTAGCAAACCTGGTTTGCTAGCGATGCAGTGCCTTGTGTCACAGACCTGTGGCCCCTTAGAGACTAGCAAACTTGGTTTGCTAGAGATGCAGTGCCTTGTGTCAGAGACCTGTGGCCCCTTAGAGACTAGCAAACTTGGTTTGCTAGCGATGCAGTGCCTTGTGTCAGAGACCTGTGGCCCCTTAGAGACTAGCAAACTTGGTTTGCTAGAGATGCAGTGCCTTGTGTCACAGACCTGTGGCCCCTTAGAGACTAGCAAACCTGGTTTGCTAGAGATGCAGTGCCTTGTGTCAGAGACCTGTGGCCCCTTAGAGACTAGCAAACTTGGTTTGCTAGCGATGCAGTGCCTTGTGTCAGAGACCTGTGGCCCCTTAGAGACTAGCAAACTTGGTTTGCTAGCGATGCAGTGCCTTGTGTCACAGGCCTGTGGCCCCTTAGAGACTAGCAAACTTGGTTTGCTAGCGATGCAGTGTCTTGTGTCACAGTCCTGTAGCCCCTTAGAGACTAGCAAACTTGGTTTGCTAGCGATGCAGTGCCTTGTGTCACAGACCCGTGGCCCCTTAGAGACTAGCAAACTTGGTTTGCTAGCGATGCAGTGCCTGGTGTCAGAGACCCGTGGCCCCTTAGAGACCAGCAAACCTGGTTTGCTAGCGATGCAGTGCCCGGTGTCAGAGGCCCGTGGCCCCTTAGAGACCAGCAAACCTGGTTTGCTAGCGATGCAGTGCCCGGTGTCAGAGGCCCGTGGCCCCTTAGAGACCAGCAAACCTGGTTTGCTAGAGATGCAGTGCCCGGTGTCAGAGACCCGTGGCCCCTTAGAGACCAGCAAACCTGGTTTGCTAGAGATGCAGTGCCTGGTGTCAGAGACCCGTGGCCCCTTAGAGACTAGCAAACCTGGTTTGCTAGAGATGCAGTGCCCGGTGTCAGAGGCCCGTGGCCCCTTAGAGACCAGCAAACCTGGTTTGCTAGCGATGCAGTGCCCGGTGTCAGAGGCCCGTGGCCCCTTAGAGACCAGCAAACCTGGTTTGCTAGCGATGCAGTGCCCGGTGTCAGAGGCCCGTGGCCCCTTAGAGACCAGCAAACCTGGTTTGCTAGCGATGCAGTGCCCGGTGTCAGAGGCCCGTGGCCCCTTAGAGACCAGCAAACCTGGTTTGCTAGCGATGCAGTGCCCGGTGTCAGAGGCCCGTGGCCCCTTAGAGACCAGCAAACCTGGTTTGCTAGCGATGCAGTGCCCGGTGTCAGAGGCCCGTGGCCCCTTAGAGACCAGCAAACCTGGTTTGCTAGCGATGCAGTGCCCGGTGTCAGAGGCCCGTGGCCCCTTAGAGACCAGCAAACCTGGTTTGCTAGCGATGCAGTGCCCGGTGTCAGAGGCCCGTGGCCCCTTAGAGACCAGCAAACCTGGTTTGCTAGCGATGCAGTGCCCGGTGTCAGAGGCCCGTGGCCCCTTAGAGACCAGCAAACCTGGTTTGCTAGCGATGCAGTGCCCGGTGTCAGAGGCCCGTGGCCCCTTAGAGACCAGCAAACCTGGTTTGCTAGCGATGCAGTGCCTGGTGCCAGAGGCCCCTGTGGCCCCTTAGAGACTAGCACACCTGGTTTGCTAGCGATGCAGTGCCTGGTGTCAGAGGCCCCTGTGGCCCCTTAGAGACTAGCACACCTGGTTTGCTAGCGATGCAGTGCCTGGTGTCAGAGGCCCCTGTGGCCCCTTAGAGACTAGCACACCTGGTTTGCTAGCGATGCAGTGCCTGGTGTCAGAGGCCCCTGTGGCCCCTTAGAGACTAGCACACCTGGTTTGCTAGCGATGCAGTGCCTGGTGTCAGAGGCCCCTGTGGCCCCTTAGAGACTAGCACACCTGGTTTGCTAGCGATGCAGTGCCTGGTGTCAGAGACCCCTGTGGCCCCTTAGAGACTAGCACACCTGGTTTGCTAGCTATGCAGTGCCTGGTGTCAGAGGCCCCTGTGGCCCCTTAGAGACTAGCACACCTGGTTTGCTAGCGATGCAGTGCCTGGTGTCAGAGACCCCCGTGGCCCCTTAGAGACTAGCACACCTGGTTTGCTAGCGATGCAGTGCCTGGTGTCAGAGACCCCCGTGGCCCCTTAGAGACTAGCAAACTTGGTTTGCTAGCGATGCAGTGCCTGGTGTCAGAGACCCCCGTGGCCCCTTAGAGACTAGCAAACTTGGTTTGCTAGCGATGCAGTGCCTGGTGTCAGAGACCCCCGTGGCCCCTTAGAGACTAGCAAACTTGGTTTGCTAGCGATGCAGTGCCTTGTGTCACAGGCCCGTGGCCCCTTAGAGACTAGCAAACCTGGTTTGCTAGCGATGCAGTGCCTTGTGTCACAGACCTGTGGCCCCTTAGAGACTAGCAAACTTGGTTTGCTAGAGATGCAGTGCCTTGTGTCAGAGACCTGTGGCCCCTTAGAGACTAGCAAACTTGGTTTGCTAGCGATGCAGTGCCTTGTGTCAGAGACCTGTGGCCCCTTAGAGACTAGCAAACTTGGTTTGCTAGAGATGCAGTGCCTTGTGTCACAGACCTGTGGCCCCTTAGAGACTAGCAAACCTGGTTTGCTAGAGATGCAGTGCCTTGTGTCAGAGACCTGTGGCCCCTTAGAGACTAGCAAACTTGGTTTGCTAGCGATGCAGTGCCTTGTGTCAGAGACCTGTGGCCCCTTAGAGACTAGCAAACTTGGTTTGCTAGCGATGCAGTGCCTTGTGTCACAGGCCTGTGGCCCCTTAGAGACTAGCAAACTTGGTTTGCTAGCGATGCAGTGCCTTGTGTCACAGTCCTGTGGCCCCTTAGAGACTAGCAAACTTGGTTTGCTAGCGATGCAGTGCCTTGTGTCACAGACCTGTGGCCCCTTAGAGACTAGCAAACGTGGTTTGCTAGCGATGCAGTGCCTTGTGTCACAGACCTGTGGCCCCTTAGAGACTAGCAAACCTGGTTTGCTAGAGATGCAGTGCCTTGTGTCACAGACCTGTGGCCCCTTAGAGACTAGCAAACTTGGTTTGCTAGAGATGCAGTGCCTTGTGTCACAGACCTGTTGCCCCTTAGAGACTAGCAAACTTGGTTTGCTAGAGATGCAGTGCCTTGTGTCAGAGACCCGTGGCCCCTTAGAGACTAGCAAACTTGGTTTGCTAGAGATGCAGTGCCCGGTGTCAGAGGCCCGTGGCCCCTTAGAGACCAGCAAACCTGGTTTGCTAGCGATGCAGTGCCCGGTGTCAGAGGCCCGTGGCCCCTTAGAGACCAGCAAACCTGGTTTGCTAGCGATGCAGTGCCCGGTGTCAGAGGCCCGTGGCCCCTTAGAGACCAGCAAACCTGGTTTGCTAGCGATGCAGTGCCCGGTGTCAGAGGCCCGTGGCCCCTTAGAGACCAGCAAACCTGGTTTGCTAGCGATGCAGTGCCCGGTGTCAGAGGCCCGTGGCCCCTTAGAGACCAGCAAACCTGGTTTGCTAGCGATGCAGTGCCCGGTGTCAGAGGCCCGTGGCCCCTTAGAGACCAGCAAACCTGGTTTGCTAGCGATGCAGTGCCCGGTGTCAGAGGCCCGTGGCCCCTTAGAGACCAGCAAACCTGGTTTGCTAGCGATGCAGTGCCCGGTGTCAGAGGCCCGTGGCCCCTTAGAGACCAGCAAACCTGGTTTGCTAGCGATGCAGTGCCCGGTGTCAGAGGCCCGTGGCCCCTTAGAGACCAGCAAACCTGGTTTGCTAGCGATGCAGTGCCCGGTGTCAGAGGCCCGTGGCCCCTTAGAGACCAGCAAACCTGGTTTGCTAGCGATGCAGTGCCTGGTGCCAGAGGCCCCTGTGGCCCCTTAGAGACCAGCACACCTGGTTTGCTAGCGATGCAGTGCCTGGTGTCAGAGGCCCCTGTGGCCCCTTAGAGACTAGCACACCTGGTTTGCTAGCGATGCAGTGCCTGGTGTCAGAGGCCCCTGTGGCCCCTTAGAGACTAGCACACCTGGTTTGCTAGCGATGCAGTGCCTGGTGTCAGAGGCCCCTGTGGCCCCTTAGAGACTAGCACACCTGGTTTGCTAGCGATGCAGTGCCTGGTGTCAGAGGCCCCTGTGGCCCCTTAGAGACTAGCACACCTGGTTTGCTAGCGATGCAGTGCCTGGTGTCAGAGACCCCTGTGGCCCCTTAGAGACTAGCACACCTGGTTTGCTAGCGATGCAGTGCCTGGTGTCAGAGGCCCCCGTGGCCCCTTAGAGACTAGCACACCTGGTTTGCTAGTGATGCAGTGCCTGGTGTCAGAGACCCCCGTGGCCCCTTAGAGACTAGCACACCTGGTTTGCTAGCGATGCAGTGCCTGGTGTCAGAGACCCCCGTGGCCCCTTAGAGACTAGCAAACTTGGTTTGCTAGCGATGCAGTGCCTGGTGTCAGAGACCCCCGTGGCCCCTTAGAGACTAGCAAACTTGGTTTGCTAGCGATGCAGTGCCTGGTGTCAGAGACCCCCGTGGCCCCTTAGAGACTAGCAAACTTGGTTTGCTAGCGATGCAGTGCCTTGTGTCACAGGCCCGTGGCCCCTTAGAGACTAGCAAACCTGGTTTGCTAGCGATGCAGTGCCTTGTGTCACAGACCTGTGGCCCCTTAGAGACTAGCAAACTTGGTTTGCTAGAGATGCAGTGCCTTGTGTCAGAGACCTGTGGCCCCTTAGAGACTAGCAAACTTGGTTTGCTAGCGATGCAGTGCCTTGTGTCAGAGACCTGTGGCCCCTTAGAGACTAGCAAACTTGGTTTGCTAGAGATGCAGTGCCTTGTGTCACAGACCTGTGGCCCCTTAGAGACTAGCAAACCTGGTTTGCTAGAGATGCAGTGCCTTGTGTCAGAGACCTGTGGCCCCTTAGAGACTAGCAAACTTGGTTTGCTAGCGATGCAGTGCCTGGTGTCAGAGACCCCCGTGGCCCCTTAGAGACTAGCAAACTTGGTTTGCTAGCGATGCAGTGCCTGGAGTCAGAGACCCCCGTGGCCCCTTAGAGACTAGCAAACTTGGTTTGCTAGCGATGCAGTGCCTTGTGTCACAGGCCCGTGGCCCCTTAGAGACTAGCAAACCTGGTTTGCTAGCGATGCAGTGCCTTGTGTCACAGACCTGTGGCCCCTTAGAGACTAGCAAACTTGGTTTGCTAGAGATGCAGTGCCTTGTGTCAGAGACCTGTGGCCCCTTAGAGACTAGCAAACTTGGTTTGCTAGCGATGCAGTGCCTTGTGTCAGAGACCTGTGGCCCCTTAGAGACTAGCAAACTTGGTTTGCTAGAGATGCAGTGCCTTGTGTCACAGACCTGTGGCCCCTTAGAGACTAGCAAACCTGGTTTGCTAGAGATGCAGTGCCTTGTGTCAGAGACCTGTGGCCCCTTAGAGACTAGCAAACTTGGTTTGCTAGCGATGCAGTGCCTTGTGTCAGAGACCTGTGGCCCCTTAGAGACTAGCAAACTTGGTTTGCTAGCGATGCAGTGCCTTGTGTCACAGGCCTGTGGCCCCTTAGAGACTAGCAAACTTGGTTTGCTAGCGATGCAGTGCCTTGTGTCACAGTCCTGTGGCCCCTTAGAGACTAGCAAACTTGGTTTGCTAGCGATGCAGTGCCTTGTGTCACAGACCTGTGGCCCCTTAGAGACTAGCAAACTTGGTTTGCTAGCGATGCAGTGCCTTGTGTCACAGACCTGTGGCCCCTTAGAGACTAGCAAACCTGGTTTGCTAGAGATGCAGTGCCTTGTGTCACAGACCTGTGGCCCCTTAGAGACTAGCAAACTTGGTTTGCTAGAGATGCAGTGCCTTGTGTCACAGACCTGTTGCCCCTTAGAGACTAGCAAACTTGGTTTGCTAGAGATGCAGTGCCTTGTGTCAGAGACCTGTGGCCCCTTAGAGACTAGCAAACTTGGTTTGCTAGAGATGCAGTGCCTTGTGTCAGAGACCTGTGGCCCCTTAGAGACTAGCAAACTTGGTTTGCTAGAGATGCAGTGCCTTGTGTCACAGACCTGTGGCCCCTTAGAGACTAGCAAACTTGGTTTGCTAGAGATGCAGTGCCTTGTGTCAGAGACCTGTGGCCCCTTAGAGACTAGCAAACTTGGTTTGCTAGCGATGCAGTGCCTTGTGTCAGAGACCTGTGGCCCCTTAGAGACTAGCAAACTTGGTTTGCTAGAGATGCAGTGCCTTGTGTCACAGACCTGTGGCCCCTTAGAGACTAGCAAACCTGGTTTGCTAGAGATGCAGTGCCTTGTGTCAGAGACCTGTGGCCCCTTAGAGACTAGCAAACCTGGTTTGCTAGCGATGCAGTGCCTTGTGTCAGAGACCTGTGGCCCCTTAGAGACTAGCAAACTTGGTTTGCTAGCGATGCAGTGCCTTGTGTCACAGGCCTGTGGCCCCTTAGAGACTAGCAAACTTGGTTTGCTAGCGATGCAGTGCCTTGTGTCACAGTCCTGTGGCCCCTTAGAGACTAGCAAACTTGGTTTGCTAGCGATGCAGTGCCTTGTGTCACAGACCTGTGGCCCCTTAGAGACTAGCAAACTTGGTTTGCTAGCGATGCAGTGCCTTGTGTCACAGACCTGTGGCCCCTTAGAGACTAGCAAACCTGGTTTGCTAGAGATGCAGTGCCTTGTGTCACAGACCTGTGGCCCCTTAGAGACTAGCAAACTTGGTTTGCTAGAGATGCAGTGCCTTGTGTCACAGACCTGTTGCCCCTTAGAGACTAGCAAACTTGGTTTGCTAGAGATGCAGTGCCTTGTGTCAGAGACCTGTGGCCCCTTAGAGACTAGCAAACTTGGTTTGCTAGAGATGCAGTGCCTTGTGTCAGAGACCTGTGGCCCCTTAGAGACTAGCAAACTTGGTTTGCTAGAGATGCAGTGTCTTGTGTCAGAGACCTGTGGCCCCTTAGAGACTAGCAAACTTGGTTTGCTAGAGATGCAGTGCCTTGTGTCAGAGACCTGTTGCCCCTTAGAGACTAGCAAACCTGGTTTGCTAGAGATGCAGTGCCCGGTGTCAGAGGCCCGTGGCCCCTTAGAGACCAGCAAACCTGGTTTGCTAGCGATGCAGTGCCCGGTGTCAGAGGCCCGTGGCCCCTTAGAGACCAGCAAACCTGGTTTGCTAGAGATGCAGTGCCCGGTGTCAGAGGCCCGTGGCCCCTTAGAGACTAGCAAACCTGGTTTGCTAGAGATGCAGTGCCCGGTGTCAGAGGCCCGTGGCCCCTTAGAGACTAGCAAACCTGGTTTGCTAGCGATGCAGTGCCTTGTGTCACAGACCTGTGGCCCCTTAGAGACTAGCAAACTTGGTTTGCTAGAGATGCAGTGCCTTGTGTCAGAGACCTGTGGCCCCTTAGAGACTAGCAAACTTGGTTTGCTAGCGATGCAGTGCCTTGTGTCAGAGACCTGTGGCCCCTTAGAGACTAGCAAACTTGGTTTGCTAGAGATGCAGTGCCTTGTGTCACAGACCTGTGGCCCCTTAGAGACTAGCAAACCTGGTTTGCTAGAGATGCAGTGCCTTGTGTCAGAGACCTGTGGCCCCTTAGAGACTAGCAAACTTGGTTTGCTAGCGATGCAGTGCCTTGTGTCACAGGCCTGTGGCCCCTTAGAGACTAGCAAACTTGGTTTGCTAGCGATGCAGTGCCTTGTGTCACAGTCCTGTGGCCCCTTAGAGACTAGCAAACTTGGTTTGCTAGCGATGCAGTGCCTTGTGTCACAGACCTGTGGCCCCTTAGAGACTAGCAAACTTGGTTTGCTAGCGATGCAGTGCCTTGTGTCACAGACCTGTGGCCCCTTAGAGACTAGCAAACCTGGTTTGCTAGAGATGCAGTGCCTTGTGTCACAGACCTGTGGCCCCTTAGAGACTAGCAAACTTGGTTTGCTAGAGATGCAGTGCCTTGTGTCACAGACCTGTTGCCCCTTAGAGACTAGCAAACCTGGTTTGCTAGAGATGCAGTGCCCGGTGTCAGAGGCCCGTGGCCCCTTAGAGACCAGCAAACCTGGTTTGCTAGCGATGCAGTGCCCGGTGTCAGAGGCCCGTGGCCCCTTAGAGACCAGCAAACCTGGTTTGCTAGCGATGCAGTGCCCGGTGTCAGAGGCCCGTGGCCCCTTAGAGACCAGCAAACCTGGTTTGCTAGCGATGCAGTGCCCGGTGTCAGAGGCCCGTGGCCCCTTAGAGACCAGCAAACCTGGTTTGCTAGCGATGCAGTGCCCGGTGTCAGAGGCCCGTGGCCCCTTAGAGACCAGCAAACCTGGTTTGCTAGCGATGCAGTGCCCGGTGTCAGAGGCCCGTGGCCCCTTAGAGACCAGCAAACCTGGTTTGCTAGCGATGCAGTGCCCGGTGTCAGAGGCCCGTGGCCCCTTAGAGACCAGCAAACCTGGTTTGCTAGCGATGCAGTGCCCGGTGTCAGAGGCCCGTGGCCCCTTAGAGACCAGCAAACCTGGTTTGCTAGAGATGCAGTGCCTTGTGTCACAGACCTGTGGCCCCTTAGAGACTAGCAAACTTGGTTTGCTAGCGATGCAGTGCCTTGTGTCAGAGACCTGTGGCCCCTTAGAGACTAGCAAACTTGGTTTGCTAGAGATGCAGTGCCTTGTGTCACAGACCTGTGGCCCCTTAGAGACTAGCAAACCTGGTTTGCTAGAGATGCAGTGCCTTGTGTCAGAGACCTGTGGCCCCTTAGAGACTAGCAAACTTGGTTTGCTAGCGATGCAGTGCCTTGTGTCAGAGACCTGTGGCCCCTTAGAGACTAGCAAACTTGGTTTGCTAGCGATGCAGTGCCTTGTGTCACAGACCTGTGGCCCCTTAGAGACTAGCGAACCTGGTTTGCTAGAGATGCAGTGCCTTGTGTCAGAGACCTTGTGGCCCCTTAGAGACTAGCAAACTTGGTTTGCTAGCGATGCAGTGCCTTGTGTCACAGACCTGTGGCCCCTTAGAGACTAGCAAACTTGGTTTGCTAGCGATGCAGTGCCTTGTGTCACAGACCTGTGGCCCCTTAGAGACTAGCAAACTTGGTTTGCTAGCGATGCAGTGCCTTGTGTCACAGACCTGTGGCCCCTTAGAGACTAGCAAACCTGGTTTGCTAGAGATGCAGTGCCTTGTGTCACAGACCTGTGGCCCCTTAGAGACTAGCAAACTTGGTTTGCTAGAGATGCAGTGCCTTGTGTCACAGACCTGTGGCCCCTTAGAGACTAGCAAACTTGGTTTGCTAGAGATGCAGTGCCTTGTGTCAGAGACCTGTGGCACTTAGAGACTAGCAAACTTGGTTTGCTAGAGATGCAGTGCCTTGTGTCACAGACCTGTGGCCCCTTAGAGACTAGCAAACTTGGTTTGCTAGAGATGCAGTGCCTTGTGTCACAGACCTGTGGCCCCTTAGAGACTAGCAAACTTGGTTTGCTAGCGATGCAGTGCCTTGTGTCAGAGACCTGTGGCCCCTTAGAGACTAGCAAACTTGGTTTGCTAGCGATGCAGTGCCTTGTGTCACAGACCTGTGGCCCCTTAGAGACTAGCAAACTTGGTTTGCTAGAGATGCAGTGCCTTGTGTCACAGACCTGTGGCCCCTTAGAGACTAGCAAACTTGGTTTGCTAGAGATGCAGTGCCTTGTGTCAGAGACCTGTGGCCCCTTAGAGACTAGCAAACTTGGTTTGCTAGAGATGCAGTGCCTTGTGTCAGAGACCTGTGGCCCCTTAGAGACTAGCAAACTTGGTTTGCTAGAGATGCAGTGCCTTGTGTCAGAGACCTGTGGCCCCTTAGAGACTAGCAAACTTGGTTTGCTAGCGATGCAGTGCCTTGTGTCAGAGACCTGTGGCCCCTTAGAGACCAGCAAACCTGGTTTGCTAGAGATGCAGTGCCTTGTGTCACAGACCTGTTGCCCCTTAGAGACTAGCAAACTTGGTTTGCTAGAGATGCAGTGCCTTGTGTCAGAGACCTGTGGCCCCTTAGAGACTAGCAAACCTGGTTTGCTAGCGATGCAGTGCCTTGTGTCAGAGACCTGTGGCCCCTTAGAGACTAGCAAACTTGGTTTGCTAGCGATGCAGTGCCTTGTGTCAGAGACCTGTGGCCCCTTAGAGACTAGCAAACCTGGTTTGCTAGAGATGCAGTGCCCGGTGTCAGAGGCCCGTGGCCCTTAAGAGACTAGCAAACCTGGTTTGCTAGCGATGCAGTGCCTTGTGTCAGAGACCTGTGGCCCCTTAGAGACTAGCAAACTTGGTTTGCTAGAGATGCAGTGCCTTGTGTCACAGACCTGTGGCCCCTTAGAGACTAGCAAACCTGGTTTGCTAGAGATGCAGTGCCCGGTGTCAGAGGCCCGTGGCCCCTTAGAGACCAGCAAACCTGGTTTGCTAGTGATGCAGTGCCCGGTGTCAGAGGCCCGTGGCCCCTTAGAGACCAGCAAACCTGGTTTGCTAGAGATGCAGTGCCCGGTGTCAGAGGCCCGTGGCCCCTTAGAGACCAGCAAACCTGGTTTGCTAGAGATGCAGTGCCCGGTGTCAGAGGCCCGTGGCCCCTTAGAGACTAGCAAACCTGGTTTGCTAGAGATGCAGTGCCCGGTGTCAGAGGCCCGTGGCCCCTTAGAGACTAGCAAACCTGGTTTGCTAGCGATGCAGTGCCTTGTGTCACAGACCTGTGGCCCCTTAGAGACTAGCAAACTTGGTTTGCTAGAGATGCAGTGCCTTGTGTCAGAGACCTGTGGCCCCTTAGAGACTAGCAAACTTGGTTTGCTAGAGATGCAGTGCCTTGTGTCAGAGACCTGTGGCCCCTTAGAGACTAGCAAACTTGGTTTGCTAGAGATGCAGTGCCTTGTGTCACAGGCCCGTGGCCCCTTAGAGACTAGCAAACCTGGTTTGCTAGAGATGCAGTGCCTTGTGTCAGAGACCTGTGGCCCCTTAGAGACTAGCAAACTTGGTTTGCTAGCGATGCAGTGCCTTGTGTCAGAGACCTGTGGCCCCTTACAGACTAGCAAACTTGGTTTGCTAGCGATGCAGTGCCTTGTGTCACAGACCTGTGGCCCCTTAGAGACTAGCAAACCTGGTTTGCTAGAGATGCAGTGCCTTGTGTCAGAGACCTGTGGCCCCTTAGAGACTAGCAAACTTGGTTTGCTAGCGATGCAGTGCCTTGTGTCAGAGACCTGTGGCCCCTTAGAGACTAGCAAACTTGGTTTGCTAGCGATGCAGTGCCTTGTGTCACAGGCCAGTGGCCCCTTAGAGACTAGCAAACTTGGTTTGCTAGCGATGCAGTGCCTTGTGTCACAGTCCTGTGGCCCCTTAGAGACTAGCAAACTTGGTTTGCTAGCGATGCAGTGCCTTGTGTCACAGACCTGTGGCCCCTTAGAGACTAGCAAACTTGGTTTGCTAGCGATGCAGTGCCTTGTGTCACAGACCTGTGGCCCCTTAGAGACTAGCAAACCTGGTTTGCTAGAGATGCAGTGCCTTGTGTCACAGACCTGTGGCCCCTTAGAGACTAGCAAACTTGGTTTGCTAGAGATGCAGTGCCTTGTGTCACAGACCTGTTGCCCCTTAGAGACTAGCAAACTTGGTTTGCTAGAGATGCAGTGCCTTGTGTCAGAGACCTGTGGCCCCTTAGAGACTAGCAAACTTGGTTTGCTAGAGATGCAGTGCCTTGTGTCAGAGACCTGTGGCCCCTTAGAGACTAGCAAACTTGGTTTGCTAGAGATGCAGTGCCTTGTGTCACAGACCTGTGGCCCCTTAGAGACTAGCAAACTTGGTTTGCTAGAGATGCAGTGCCTTGTGTCAGAGACCTGTGGCCCCTTAGAGACTAGCAAACTTGGTTTGCTAGCGATGCAGTGCCTTGTGTCAGAGACCTGTGGCCCCTTAGAGACCAGCAAACCTGGTTTGCTAGAGATGCAGTGCCTTGTGTCACAGACCTGTGGCCCCTTAGAGACTAGCAAACTTGGTTTGCTAGAGATGCAGTGCCTTGTGTCAGAGACCTGTGGCCCCTTAGAGACTAGCAAACTTGGTTTGCTAGAGATGCAGTGCCTTGTGTCAGAGACCTGTGGCCCCTTAGAGACTAGCAAACTTGGTTTGCTAGAGATGCAGTGCCTTGTGTCAGAGACCTGTGGCCCCTTAGAGACTAGCAAACTTGGTTTGCTAGCGATGCAGTGCCTTGTGTCAGAGACCTGTGGCCCCCTTAGAGACCAGCAAACCTGGTTTGCTAGAGATGCAGTGCCTTGTGTCACAGACCTGTTGCCCCTTAGAGACTAGCAAACTTGGTTTGCTAGAGATGCAGTGCCTTGTGTCAGAGACCTGTGGCCCCTTAGAGACTAGCAAACCTGGTTTGCTAGCGATGCAGTGCCTTGTGTCAGAGACCTGTGGCCCCTTAGAGACTAGCAAACTTGGTTTGCTAGCGATGCAGTGCCTTGTGTCAGAGACCTGTGGCCCCTTAGAGACTAGCAAACCTGGTTTGCTAGAGATGCAGTGCCCGGTGTCAGAGGCCCGTGGCCCCTTAGAGACTAGCAAACCTGGTTTGCTAGCGATGCAGTGCCTTGTGTCAGAGACCTGTGGCCCCTTAGAGACTAGCAAACTTGGTTTGCTAGAGATGCAGTGCCTTGTGTCACAGACCTGTGGCCCCTTAGAGACTAGCAAACCTGGTTTGCTAGAGATGCAGTGCCCGGTGTCAGAGGCCCGTGGCCCCTTAGAGACCAGCAAACCTGGTTTGCTAGCGATGCAGTGCCCGGTGTCAGAGGCCCGTGGCCCCTTAGAGACCAGCAAACCTGGTTTGCTAGAGATGCAGTGCCCGGTGTCAGAGGCCCGTGGCCCCTTAGAGACCAGCAAACCTGGTTTGCTAGAGATGCAGTGCCCGGTGTCAGAGGCCCGTGGCCCCTTAGAGACTAGCAAACCTGGTTTGCTAGAGATGCAGTGCCCGGTGTCAGAGGCCCGTGGCCCCTTAGAGACTAGCAAACCTGGTTTGCTAGCGATGCAGTGCCTTGTGTCACAGACCTGTGGCCCCTTAGAGACTAGCAAACTTGGTTTGCTAGAGATGCAGTGCCTTGTGTCAGAGACCTGTGGCCCCTTAGAGACTAGCAAACTTGGTTTGCTAGAGATGCAGTGCCTTGTGTCAGAGACCTGTGGCCCCTTAGAGACTAGCAAACTTGGTTTGCTAGAGATGCAGTGCCTTGTGTCACAGGCCCGTGGCCCCTTAGAGACTAGCAAACCTGGTTTGCTAGCGATGCAGTGCCTTGTGTCAGAGACCTGTGGCCCCTTAGAGACTAGCAAACTTGGTTTGCTAGAGATGCAGTGCCTTGTGTCAGAGACCTGTGGCCCCTTAGAGACTAGCAAACTTGGTTTGCTAGAGATGCAGTGCCTTGTGTCAGAGACCTGTGGCCCCTTAGAGACTAGCAAACTTGGTTTGCTAGCGATGCAGTGCCTTGTGTCAGAGACCTGTGGCCCCTTAGAGACTAGCAAACTTGGTTTGCTAGCGATGCAGTGCCTTGTGTCACAGGCCCGTGGCCCCTTAGAGACTAGCAAACCTGGTTTGCTAGCGATGCAGTGCCTTGTGTCAGAGACCTGTGGCCCCTTAGAGACTAGCAAACTTGGTTTGCTAGAGATGCAGTGCCTTGTGTCAGAGACCTGTGGCCCCTTAGAGACTAGCAAACTTGGTTTGCTAGCGATGCAGTGCCTTGTGTCACAGGCCTGTGGCCCCTTAGAGACTAGCAAACTTGGTTTGCTAGCGATGCAGTGCCTTGTGTCACAGTCCTGTGGCCCCTTAGAGACTAGCAAACTTGGTTTGCTAGCGATGCAGTGCCTTGTGTCACAGACCTGTGGCCCCTTAGAGACTAGCAAACTTGGTTTGCTAGCGATGCAGTGCCTTGTGTCACAGACCTGTGGCCCCTTAGAGACTAGCAAACCTGGTTTGCTAGAGATGCAGTGCCTTGTGTCACAGACCTGTGGCCCCTTAGAGACTAGCAAACTTGGTTTGCTAGAGATGCAGTGCCTTGTGTCACAGACCTGTTGCCCCTTAGAGACTAGCAAACTTGGTTTGCTAGAGATGCAGTGCCTTGTGTCACAGACCTGTGGCCCCTTAGAGACTAGCAAACTTGGTTTGCTAGAGATGCAGTGCCTTGTGTCAGAGACCTGTGGCCCCTTAGAGACTAGCAAACTTGGTTTGCTAGAGATGCAGTGCCTTGTGTCAGAGACCTGTGGCCCCTTAGAGACTAGCAAACTTGGTTTGCTAGAGATGCAGTGCCTTGTGTCAGAGACCTGTGGCCCCTTAGAGACTAGCAAACTTGGTTTGCTAGAGATGCAGTGCCTTGTGTCAGAGACCTGTGGCCCCTTAGAGACTAGCAAACCTGGTTTGCTAGAGATGCAGTGCCCGGTGTCAGAGGCCTGTGGCCCCTTAGAGACCAGCAAACCTGGTTTGCTAGAGATGCAGTGCCTGGTGTCAGAGACCCGTGGCCCCTTAGAGACTAGCAAACCTGGTTTGCTAGAGATGCAGTGCCTGGTGTCAGAGACCCGTGGCCCCTTAGAGACTAGCAAACCTGGTTTGCTAGAGATGCAGTGCCCGGTGTCAGAGACCCGTGGCCCCTTAGAGACCAGCAAACCTGGTTTGCTAGCGATGCAGTGCCCGGTGTCAGAGGCCCGTGGCCCCTTAGAGACCAGCAAACCTGGTTTGCTAGCGATGCAGTGCCCGGTGTCAGAGGCCCGTGGCCCCTTAGAGACCAGCAAACCTGGTTTGCTAGAGATGCAGTGCCCGGTGTCAGAGGCCCGTGGCCCCTTAGAGACTAGCAAACTTGGTTTGCTAGAGATGCAGTGCCTTGTGTCACAGACCTGTGGCCCCTTAGAGACTAGCAAACTTGGTTTGCTAGAGATGCAGTGCCTTGTGTCAGAGACCTGTGGCCCCTTAGAGACTAGCAAACTTGGTTTGCTAGCGATGCAGTGCCTTGTGTCAGAGACCTGTGGCCCCTTAGAGACTAGCAAACTTGGTTTGCTAGAGATGCAGTGCCTTGTGTCACAGACCTGTGGCCCCTTAGAGACTAGCAAACCTGGTTTGCTAGAGATGCAGTGCCTTGTGTCAGAGACCTGTGGCCCCTTAGAGACTAGCAAACTTGGTTTGCTAGCGATGCAGTGCCTTGTGTCAGAGACCTGTGGCCCCTTAGAGACTAGCAAACTTGGTTTGCTAGCGATGCAGTGCCTTGTGTCACAGACCTGTGGCCCCTTAGAGACTAGCAAACCTGGTTTGCTAGAGATGCAGTGCCTTGTGTCAGAGACCTGTGGCCCCTTAGAGACTAGCAAACTTGGTTTGCTAGCGATGCAGTGCCTTGTGTCAGAGACCTGTGGCCCCTTAGAGACTAGCAAACTTGGTTTGCTAGCGATGCAGTGCCTTGTGTCACAGGCCTGTGGCCCCTTAGAGACTAGCAAACTTGGTTTGCTAGAGATGCAGTGCCTTGTGTCAGAGACCTGTGGCCCCTTAGAGACTAGCAAACTTGGTTTGCTAGAGATGCAGTGCCTTGTGTCAGAGACCTGTGGCCCCTTAGAGACTAGCAAACTTGGTTTGCTAGAGATGCAGTGCCTTGTGTCAGAGACCTGTGGCCCCTTAGAGACTAGCAAACTTGGTTTGCTAGCGATGCAGTGCCTTGTGTCAGAGACCTGTGGCCCCTTAGAGACCAGCAAACCTGGTTTGCTAGAGATGCAGTGCCTTGTGTCACAGACCTGTTGCCCCTTAGAGACTAGCAAACTTGGTTTGCTAGAGATGCAGTGCCTTGTGTCAGAGACCTGTGGCCCCTTAGAGACTAGCAAACTTGGTTTGCTAGAGATGCAGTGCCTTGTGTCAGAGACCTGTGGCCCCTTAGAGACTAGCAAACTTGGTTTGCTAGAGATGCAGTGCCTTGTGTCACAGACCTGTGGCCCCTTAGAGACTAGCAAACTTGGTTTGCTAGAGATGCAGTGCCTTGTGTCAGAGACCTGTGGCCCCTTAGAGACTAGCAAACTTGGTTTGCTAGAGATGCAGTGCCTTGTGTCACAGACCTGTGGCCCCTTAGAGACTAGCAAACCTGGTTTGCTAGAGATGCAGTGCCTTGTGTCACAGACCTGTGGCCCCTTAGAGACTAGCAAACTTGGTTTGCTAGAGATGCAGTGCCTTGTGTCAGAGACCTGTGGCCCCTTAGAGACTAGCAAACTTGGTTTGCTAGCGATGCAGTGCCTTGTGTCAGAGACCTGTGGCCCCTTAGAGACTAGCAAACTTGGTTTGCTAGAGATGCAGTGTCTTGTGTCACAGACCTGTGGCCCCTTAGAGACTAGCAAACCTGGTTTGCTAGAGATGCAGTGCCTTGTGTCAGAGACCTGTGGCCCCTTAGAGACTAGCAAACTTGGTTTGCTAGCGATGCAGTGCCTTGTGTCAGAGACCTGTGGCCCCTTAGAGACCAGCAAACCTGGTTTGCTAGCGATGCAGTGCCCGGTGTCAGAGGCCCGTGGCCCCTTAGAGACCAGCAAACCTGGTTTGCTAGCGATGCAGTGCCCGGTGTCAGAGGCCCGTGGCCCCTTAGAGACCAGCAAACCTGGTTTGCTAGCGATGCAGTGCCCGGTGTCAGAGGCCCGTGGCCCCTTAGAGACTAGCAAACCTGGTTTGCTAGCGATGCAGTGCCCGGTGTCAGAGGCCCGTGGCCCCTTAGAGACCAGCAAACCTGGTTTGCTAGCGATGCAGAGCCCGGTGTCAGAGGCCCGTGGCCCCTTAGAGACCAGCAAACCTGGTTTGCTAGCGATGCAGTGCCCGGTGTCAGAGGCCCGTGGCCCCTTAGAGACCAGCAAACCTGGTTTGCTAGCGATGCAGTGCCTGGTGTCAGAGGCCCCTGTGGCCCCTTAGAGACTAGCACACCTGGTTTGCTAGCGATGCAGTGCCTGGTGTCAGAGACCTGTGGCCCCTTAGAGACTAGCACAACTGGTTTGCTAGCGATGCAGTGCCTGGTGTCAGAGGCCCCTGTGGCCCCTTAGAGACTAGCACACCTGGTTTGCTAGCGATGCAGTGCCTGGTGTCAGAGGCCCCTGTGGCCCCTTAGAGACTAGCACACCTGGTTTGCTAGCGATGCAGTGCCTGGTGTCAGAGGCCCCTGTGGCCCCTTAGAGACTAGCACACCTGGTTTGCTAGCGATGCAGTGCCTGGTGTCAGAGACCCCTGTGGCCCCTTAGAGACTAGCACACCTGGTTTGCTAGCGATGCAGTGCCTGGTGTCAGAGGCCCCTGTGGCCCCTTAGAGACTAGCACACCTGGTTTGCTAGCGATGCAGTGCCTGGTGTCAGAGACCCCCGTGGCCCCTTAGAGACTAGCACACCTGGTTTGCTAGCGATGCAGTGCCTGGTGTCAGAGACCCCCGTGGCCCCTTAGAGACTAGCAAACTTGGTTTGCTAGCGATGCAGTGCCTGGTGTCAGAGACCCCCGTGGCCCCTTAGAGACTAGCAAACTTGGTTTGCTAGCGATGCAGTGCCTTGTGTCAGAGACCTGTGGCCCCTTAGAGACCAGCAAACCTGGTTTGCTAGAGATGCAGTGCCTTGTGTCACAGACCTGTTGCCCCTTAGAGACTAGCAAACTTGGTTTGCTAGAGATGCAGTGCCTTGTGTCAGAGACCTGTGGCCCCTTAGAGACTAGCAAACTTGGTTTGCTAGAGATGCAGTGCCTTGTGTCAGAGACCTGTGGCCCCTTAGAGACTAGCAAACTTGGTTTGCTAGAGATGCAGTGCCTTGTGTCACAGACCTGTGGCCCCTTAGAGACTAGCAAACTTGGTTTGCTAGAGATGCAGTGCCTTGTGTCAGAGACCTGTGGCCCCTTAGAGACTAGCAAACTTGGTTTGCTAGAGATGCAGTGCCTTGTGTCACAGACCTGTGGCCCCTTAGAGACTAGCAAACCTGGTTTGCTAGAGATGCAGTGCCTTGTGTCACAGACCTGTGGCCCCTTAGAGACTAGCAAACTTGGTTTGCTAGAGATGCAGTGCCTTGTGTCAGAGACCTGTGGCCCCTTAGAGACTAGCAAACTTGGTTTGCTAGCGATGCAGTGCCTTGTGTCAGAGACCTGTGGCCCCTTAGAGACTAGCAAACTTGGTTTGCTAGAGATGCAGTGTCTTGTGTCACAGACCTGTGGCCCCTTAGAGACTAGCAAACCTGGTTTGCTAGAGATGCAGTGCCTTGTGTCAGAGACCTGTGGCCCCTTAGAGACTAGCAAACTTGGTTTGCTAGCGATGCAGTGCCTTGTGTCAGAGACCTGTGGCCCCTTAGAGACCAGCAAACCTGGTTTGCTAGCGATGCAGTGCCCGGTGTCAGAGGCCCGTGGCCCCTTAGAGACCAGCAAACCTGGTTTGCTAGCGATGCAGTGCCCGGTGTCAGAGGCCCGTGGCCCCTTAGAGACCAGCAAACCTGGTTTGCTAGCGATGCAGTGCCCGGTGTCAGAGGCCCGTGGCCCCTTAGAGACTAGCAAACCTGGTTTGCTAGCGATGCAGTGCCCGGTGTCAGAGGCCCGTGGCCCCTTAGAGACCAGCAAACCTGGTTTGCTAGCGATGCAGAGCCCGGTGTCAGAGGCCCGTGGCCCCTTAGAGACCAGCAAACCTGGTTTGCTAGCGATGCAGTGCCCGGTGTCAGAGGCCCGTGGCCCCTTAGAGACCAGCAAACCTGGTTTGCTAGCGATGCAGTGCCTGGTGTCAGAGGCCCCTGTGGCCCCTTAGAGACTAGCACACCTGGTTTGCTAGCGATGCAGTGCCTGGTGTCAGAGACCTGTGGCCCCTTAGAGACTAGCACAACTGGTTTGCTAGCGATGCAGTGCCTGGTGTCAGAGGCCCCTGTGGCCCCTTAGAGACTAGCACACCTGGTTTGCTAGCGATGCAGTGCCTGGTGTCAGAGGCCCCTGTGGCCCCTTAGAGACTAGCACACCTGGTTTGCTAGCGATGCAGTGCCTGGTGTCAGAGGCCCCTGTGGCCCCTTAGAGACTAGCACACCTGGTTTGCTAGCGATGCAGTGCCTGGTGTCAGAGACCCCTGTGGCCCCTTAGAGACTAGCACACCTGGTTTGCTAGCGATGCAGTGCCTGGTGTCAGAGGCCCCTGTGGCCCCTTAGAGACTAGCACACCTGGTTTGCTAGCGATGCAGTGCCTGGTGTCAGAGACCCCCGTGGCCCCTTAGAGACTAGCACACCTGGTTTGCTAGCGATGCAGTGCCTGGTGTCAGAGACCCCCGTGGCCCCTTAGAGACTAGCAAACTTGGTTTGCTAGCGATGCAGTGCCTGGTGTCAGAGACCCCCGTGGCCCCTTAGAGACTAGCAAACTTGGTTTGCTAGCGATGCAGTGCCTGGTGTCAGAGACCCCCGTGGCCCCTTAGAGACTAGCAAACTTGGTTTGCTAGCGATGCAGTGCCTTGTGTCACAGGCCCGTGGCCCCTTAGAGACTAGCAAACCTGGTTTGCTAGCGATGCAGTGCCTTGTGTCACAGACCTGTGGCCCCTTAGAGACTAGCAAACTTGGTTTGCTAGAGATGCAGTGCCCGGTGTCAGAGGCCCGTAGCCCCTTAGAGACTAGCAAACTTGGTTTGCTAGCGATGCAGTGCCTTGTGTCAGAGACCTGTGGCCCCTTAGAGACTAGCAAACTTGGTTTGCTAGAGATGCAGTGCCTTGTGTCACAGACCTGTGGCCCCTTAGAGACTAGCAAACCTGGTTTGCTAGAGATGCAGTGCCTTGTGTCAGAGACCTGTGGCCCCTTAGAGACTAGCAAACTTGGTTTGCTAGCGATGCAGTGCCTTGTGTCAGAGACCTGTGGCCCCTTAGAGACTAGCAAACTTGGTTTGCTAGCGATGCAGTGCCTTGTGTCACAGGCCTGTGGCCCCTTAGAGACTAGCAAACTTGGTTTGCTAGCGATGCAGTGCCTTGTGTCACAGTCCTGTGGCCCCTTAGAGACTAGCAAACTTGGTTTGCTAGCGATGCAGTGCCTTGTGTCACAGACCTGTGGCCCCTTAGAGACTAGCAAACTTGGTTTGCTAGCGATGCAGTGCCTTGTGTCACAGACCTGTGGCCCCTTAGAGACTAGCAAACCTGGTTTGCTAGAGATGCAGTGCCTTGTGTCACAGACCTGTGGCCCCTTAGAGACTAGCAAACTTGGTTTGCTAGAGATGCAGTGCCTTGTGTCACAGACCTGTTGCCCCTTAGAGACTAGCAAACTTGGTTTGCTAGAGATGCAGTGCCTTGTGTCAGAGACCTGTGGCCCCTTAGAGACTAGCAAACTTGGTTTGCTAGAGATGCAGTGCCTGGTGTCACAGTCCTGTGGCCCCTTAGAGACTAGCAAACTTGGTTTGCTAGCGATGCAGTGCCTTGTGTCACAGACCTGTGGCCCCTTAGAGACTAGCAAACTTGGTTTGCTAGCGATGCAGTGCCTTGTGTCACAGACCTGTGGCCCCTTAGAGACTAGCAAACCTGGTTTGCTAGAGATGCAGTGCCTTGTGTCACAGACCTGTGGCCCCTTAGAGACTAGCAAACTTGGTTTGCTAGAGATGCAGTGCCTTGTGTCACAGACCTGTTGCCCCTTAGAGACTAGCAAACTTGGTTTGCTAGAGATGCAGTGCCTTGTGTCAGAGACCTGTGGCCCCTTAGAGACTAGCAAACCTGGTTTGCTAGAGATGCAGTGCCTGGTGTCAGGCCTGTGGCCCCTTAGAGACTAGCAAACCTGGTTTGCTAGAGATGCAGTGCCTGGTGTCAGGCCTGTGGCCCCTTAGAGACTAGCAAACCTGGTTTGCTAGAGATGCAGTGCCTTGTGTCACAGACCTGTGGCCCCTTAGAGACTAGCAAACCTGGTTTGCTAGAGATGCAGTGCCCGGTGTCAGAGGCCCGTGGCCCCTTAGAGACTAGCAAACCTGGTTTGCTAGAGATGCAGTGCCTTGTGTCAGAGACCTGTGGCCCCTTAGAGACTAGCAAACCTGGTTTGCTAGAGATGCAGTGCCTTGTGTCACAGACCTGTGGCCCCTTAGAGACTAGCAAACCTGGTTTGCTAGAGATGCAGTGCCTTGTGTCAGAGACCTGTGGCCCCTTAGAGACTAGCAAACTTGGTTTGCTAGCGATGCAGTGCCCGGTGTCAGAGGCCCCTGTGGCCCCTTAGAGACTAGCACACCTGGTTTGCTAGCGATGCAGTGCCTGGTGTCAGAGGCCCCTGTGGCCCCTTAGAGACTAGCACACCTGGTTTGCTAGCGATGCAGTGCCTGGTGTCAGAGGCCCCTGTGGCCCCTTAGAGACTAGCACACCTGGTTTGCTAGCGATGCAGTGCCTGGTGTCAGAGACCCCTGTGGCCCCTTAGAGACTAGCACACCTGGTTTGCTAGCGATGCAGTGCCTGGTGTCAGAGGCCCCTGTGGCCCCTTAGAGACTAGCACACCTGGTTTGCTAGCGATGCAGTGCCTGGTGTCAGAGACCCCCGTGGCCCCTTAGAGACTAGCACACCTGGTTTGCTAGCGATGCAGTGCCTGGTGTCAGAGACCCCCGTGGCCCCTTAGAGACTAGCAAACTTGGTTTGCTAGCGATGCAGTGCCTGGTGTCAGAGACCCCCGTGGCCCCTTAGAGACTAGCAAACTTGGTTTGCTAGCGATGCAGTGCCTGGTGTCAGAGACCCCCGTGGCCCCTTAGAGACTAGCAAACTTGGTTTGCTAGCGATGCAGTGCCTTGTGTCACAGGCCCGTGGCCCCTTAGAGACTAGCAAACCTGGTTTGCTAGCGATGCAGTGCCTTGTGTCACAGACCTGTGGCCCCTTAGAGACTAGCAAACTTGGTTTGCTAGAGATGCAGTGCCCGGTGTCAGAGGCCCGTGGCCCCTTAGAGACTAGCAAACTTGGTTTGCTAGCGATGCAGTGCCTTGTGTCAGAGACCTGTGGCCCCTTGGAGACTAGCAAACTTGGTTTGCTAGAGATGCAGTGCCTTGTGTCACAGACCTGTGGCCCCTTAGAGACTAGCAAACCTGGTTTGCTAGAGATGCAGTGCCTTGTGTCAGAGACCTGTGGCCCCTTAGAGACTAGCAAACTTGGTTTGCTAGCGATGCAGTGCCTTGTGTCAGAGACCTGTGGCCCCTTAGAGACTAGCAAACTTGGTTTGCTAGCGATGCAGTGCCTTGTGTCACAGGCCTGTGGCCCCTTAGAGACTAGCAAACTTGGTTGCTAGCGATGCAGTGCCTTGTGTCACAGTCCTGTGGCCCCTTAGAGACTAGCAAACTTGGTTTGCTAGCGATGCAGTGCCTTGTGTCACAGACCTGTGCCCCCTTAGAGACTAGCAAACTTGGTTTGCTAGCGATGCAGTGCCTTGTGTCACAGACCTGTGGCCCCTTAGAGACTAGCAAACCTGGTTTGCTAGAGATGCAGTGCCTTGTGTCACAGACCTGTGGCCCCTTAGAGACTAGCAAACTTGGTTTGCTAGAGATGCAGTGCCTTGTGTCACAGACCTGTTGCCCCTTAGAGACTAGCAAACTTGGTTTGCTAGAGATGCAGTGCCTTGTGTCAGAGACCTGTGGCCCCTTAGAGACTAGCAAACTTGGTTTGCTAGAGATGCAGTGCCTGGTGTCACAGTCCTGTGGCCCCTTAGAGACTAGCAAACTTGGTTTGCTAGCGATGCAGTGCCTTGTGTCACAGACCTGTGGCCCCTTAGAGACTAGCAAACTTGGTTTGCTAGCGATGCAGTGCCTTGTGTCACAGACCTGTGGCCCCTTAGAGACTAGCAAACCTGGTTTGCTAGAGATGCAGTGCCTTGTGTCACAGACCTGTGGCCCCTTAGAGACTAGCAAACTTGGTTTGCTAGAGATGCAGTGCCTTGTGTCACAGACCTGTTGCCCCTTAGAGACTAGCAAACTTGGTTTGCTAGAGATGCAGTGCCTTGTGTCAGAGACCTGTGGCCCCTTAGAGACTAGCAAACCTGGTTTGCTAGAGATGCAGTGCCTGGTGTCAGGCCTGTGGCCCCTTAGAGACTAGCAAACCTGGTTTGCTAGAGATGCAGTGCCTGGTGTCAGGCCTGTGGCCCCTTAGAGACTAGCAAACCTGGTTTGCTAGAGATGCAGTGCCCGGTGTCAGAGGCCCGTGGCCCCTTAGAGACTAGCAAACCTTGTTTGCTAGAGATGCAGTGCCTTGTGTCAGAGACCTGTGGCCCCTTAGAGACTAGCAAACCTGGTTTGCTAGAGATGCAGTGCCTTGTGTCACAGACCTGTGGCCCCTTAGAGACTAGCAAACCTGGTTTGCTAGAGATGCAGTGCCTTGTGTCAGAGACCTGTGGCCCCTTAGAGACTAGCAAACTTGGTTTGCTAGCGATGCAGTGCCTTGTGTCAGAGACCTGTGGCCCCTTAGAGACTAGCAAACTTGGTTTGCTAGCGATGCAGTGCCTTGTGTCACAGGCCTGTGGCCCCTTAGAGACTAGCAAACTTGGTTTGCTAGCGATGCAGTGCCTTGTGTCACAGTCCTGTGGCCCCTTAGAGACTAGCAAACTTGGTTTGCTAGCGATGCAGTGCCTTGTGTCACAGACCTGTGGCCCCTTAGAGACTAGCAAACTTGGTTTGCTAGCGATGCAGTGCCTTGTGTCACAGACCTGTGGCCCCTTAGAGACTAGCAAACCTGGTTTGCTAGAGATGCAGTGCCTTGTGTCACAGACCTGTGGCCCCTTAGAGACTAGCAAACTTGGTTTGCTAGAGATGCAGTGCCTTGTGTCACAGACCTGTTGCCCCTTAGAGACTAGCAAACTTGGTTTGCTAGAGATGCAGTGCCTTGTGTCAGAGACCTGTGGCCCCTTAGAGACTAGCAAACTTGGTTTGCTAGAGATGCAGTGCCTGGTGTCAGGCCTGTGGCCCCTTAGAGACTAGCAAACCTGGTTTGCTAGAGATGCAGTGCCTGGTGTCAGGCCTGTGGCCCCTTAGAGACTAGCAAACCTGGTTTGCTAGAGATGCAGTGCCTTGTGTCAGAGACCTGTGGCCCCTTAGAGACTAGCAAACCTGGTTTGCTAGAGATGCAGTGCCTGGTGTCAGGCCTGTGGCCCCTTAGAGACTAGCAAACCTGGTTTGCTAGAGATGCAGTGCCTGGTGTCAGGCCTGTGGCCCCTTAGAGACTAGCAAACCTGGTTTGCTAGAGATGCAGTGCCTGGTGTCAGGCCTGTGGCCCCTTAGAGACTAGCAAACCTGGTTTGCTAGAGATGCAGTGCCCGGTGTCAGAGGCCCGTGGCCCCTTAGAGACTAGCAAACCTGGTTTGCTAGAGATGCAGTGCCTTGTGTCAGAGACCTGTGGCCCCTTAGAGACTAGCAAACCTGGTTTGCTAGAGATGCAGTGCCTTGTGTCACAGACCTGTGGCCCCTTAGAGACTAGCAAACCTGGTTTGCTAGAGATGCAGTGCCCGGTGTCAGAGGCCCGTGGCCCCTTAGAGACTAGCAAACCTGGTTTGCTAGAGATGCAGTGCCTGGTGTCAGGCCTGTGGCCCCTTAGAGACTAGCAAACCTGGTTTGCTAGAGATGCAGTGCCTGGTGTCAGAGGCCCCGTGGCCCCTTAGAGACTAGCAAACTTGGTTTGCTAGCGATGCAGTGCCTTGTGTCACAGGCCTGTGGCCCCTTAGAGACTAGCAAACTTGGTTTGCTAGAGATGCAGTGCCTGGTGTCAGAGACCCGTGGCCCCTTAGAGACTAGCAAACCTGGTTTGCTAAAGATGCAGTGCCCGGTGTCAGAGGCCCGTGGCCCCTTAGAGACCAGCAAACCTGGTTTGCTAGCGATGCAGTGCCCGGTGTCAGAGGCCCGTGGCCCCTTAGAGACCAGCAAACCTGGTTTGCTAGCGATGCAGTGCCCGGTGTCAGAGGCCCGTGGCCCCTTAGAGACCAGCAAACCTGGTTTGCTAGCGATGCAGTGCCCGGTGTCAGAGGCCCGTGGCCCCTTAGAGACCAGCAAACCTGGTTTGCTAGCGATGCAGTGCCCGGTGTCAGAGGCCCGTGGCCCCTTAGAGACCAGCAAACCTGGTTTGCTAGCGATGCAGTGCCCGGTGTCAGAGGCCCGTGGCCCCTTAGAGACCAGCAAACCTGGTTTGCTAGCGATGCAGTGCCCGGTGTCAGAGGCCCGTGGCCCCTTAGAGACCAGCAAACCTGGTTTGCTAGCGATGCAGTGCCCGGTGTCAGAGGCCCGTGGCCCTTAGAGACCAGCAAACCTGGTTTGCTAGCGATGCAGTGCCCGGTGTCAGAGGCCCCTGTGGCCCCTTAGAGACTAGCACACCTGGTTTGCTAGCGATGCAGTGCCTGGTGTCAGAGGCCCCTGTGGCCCCTTAGAGCCCTTAGAGACTAGCAAACCTGGTTTGCTAGCGATGCAGTGCCTGGTGTCAGAGGCCCCTGTGGCCCCTTAGAGACTAGCAAACCTGGTTTGCTAGCGATGCAGTGCTGGTGTCAGAGGCCCCTGTGGCCCCTTAGAGACTAGCAAACCTGGTTTGCTAGCGATGCAGTGCCTGGTGTCAGAGGCCCCTGTGGCCCCTTAGAGACTAGCAAACCTGGTTTGCTAGCGATGCAGTGCCTGGTGTCAGAGGCCCCTGTGGCCCCTTAGAGACTAGCAAACCTGGTTTGCTAGCGATGCAGTGCCTGGTGTCAGAGGCCCCTGTGGCCCCTTAGAGACTAGCAAACTGGTTTGCTAGCGATGCAGTGCCTGGTGTCAGAGGCCCCTGTGGCCCCTTAGAGACTAGCAAACCTGGTTTGCTAGCGATGCAGTGCCTGGTGTCAGAGGCCCCTGTGGCCCCTTAGAGACTAGCAAACCTGGTTTGCTAGCGATGCAGTGCCTGGTGTCAGAGGCCCCTGTGGCCCCCTTAGAGACTAGCAAACCTGTTTGCTAGCGATGCAGTGCCTGGTGTCAGAGGCCCCTGTGGCCCCTTAGAGACTAGCAAACCTGGTTTGCTAGCGATGCAGTGCCTGGTGTCAGAGGCCCCTGTGGCCCCTTAGAGACTAGCAAACCTGGTTTGCTAGCGATGCAGTGCCTGGTGTCAGAGGCCCCTGTGGCCCCTTAGAGACTAGCAAACCTGGTTTGCTAGCGATGCAGTGCCTGGTGTCAGAGGCCCCTGTGGCCCCTTAGAGACTAGCAAACCTGGTTTGCTAGCGATGCAGTGCCTGGTGTCAGAGGCCCCTGTGGCCCCTTAGAGACTAGCAAACCTGGTTTGCTAGCCGATGCAGTGCCTGGTGTCAGAGGCCCCCTGTGGCCCCTTAGAGACTAGCAAACCTGGTTTGCTAGCGATGCAGTGCCTGGTGTCAGAGGCCCCTGTGGCCCCTTAGAGACTAGCAAACCTGGTTTGCTAGCGATGCAGTGCCTGGTGTCAGAGGCCCCTGTGGCCCCTTAGAGACTAGCAAACCTGGTTTGCTAGCGATGCAGTGCCTGGTGTCAGAGGCCCCTGTGGCCCCTTAGAGACTAGCAAACCTGGTTTGCTAGCGATGCAGTGCCTGGTGTCAGAGGCCCCTGTGGCCCCTTAGAGACTAGCAAACCTGGTTTGCTAGCGATGCAGTGCCTGGTGTCAGAGGCCCCTGTGGCCCCTTAGAGACTAGCAAACCTGGTTTGCTAGCGATGCAGTGCCTGGTGTCAGAGGCCCCTGTGGCCCCTTAGAGACTAGCAAACCTGGTTTGCTAGCGATGCAGTGCCTGGTGTCAGAGGCCCCTGTGGCCCCTTAGAGACTAGCAAACCTGGTTTGCTAGCGATGCAGTGCCTGGTGTCAGAGGCCCCTGTGGCCCCTTAGAGACTAGCAAACCTGGTTTGCTAGCGATGCAGTGCCTGGTGTCAGAGGCCCCTGTGGCCCCTTAGAGACTAGCAAACCTGGTTTGCTAGCGATGCAGTGCCTGGTGTCAGAGGCCCCTGTGGCCCCTTAGAGACTAGCAAACCTGGTTTGCTAGCGATGCAGTGCCTGGTGTCAGAGGCCCCTGTGGCCCCTTAGAGACTAGCAAACCTGGTTTGCTAGCGATGCAGTGCCTGGTGTCAGAGGCCCCTGTGGCCCCTTAGAGACTAGCAAACCTGGTTTGCTAGCGATGCAGTGCCTGGTGTCAGAGGCCCCTGTGGCCCCTTAGAGACTAGCAAACCTGGTTTGCTAGCGATGCAGTGCCTGGTGTCAGAGGCCCCTGTGGCCCCTTAGAGACCTAGCAAACCTGGTTTGCTAGCGATGCAGTGCCTGGTGTCAGAGGCCCCTGTGGCCCCTTAGAGACTAGCAACCTGGTTTGCTAGCGATGCAGTGCCTGGTGTCAGAGGCCCCTGTGGCCCCTTAGAGACTAGCAAACCTGGTTTGCTAGCGATGCAGTGCCTGGTGTCAGAGGCCCCTGTGGCCCCTTAGAGACTAGCAAACCTGGTTTGCTAGCGATGCAGTGCCTGGTGTCAGAGGCCCCTGTGGCCCCTTAGAGACTAGCAACCTGGTTTGCTAGCGATGCAGTGCCTGGTGTCAGAGGCCCCTGTGGCCCTTAGAGACTAGCAAACCTGGTTTGCTAGCGATGCAGTGCCTGGTGTCAGAGGCCCCTGTGGCCCCTTAGAGACTAGCAAACCTGGTTTGCTAGCGATGCAGTGCCTGGTGTCAGAGGCCCCTGTGGCCCCTTAGAGACTAGCAAACCTGGTTTGCTAGCGATGCAGTGCCTGGTGTCAGAGGCCCCTGTGGCCCCTTAGAGACTAGCAAACCTGGTTTGCTAGCGATGCAGTGCCTGGTGTCAGAGGCCCCTGTGGCCCCTTAGAGACTAGCAAACCTGGTTTGCTAGCGATGCAGTGCCTGGTGTCAGAGGCCCCTGTGGCCCCTTAGAGACTAGCAAACCTGGTTTGCTAGCGATGCAGTGCCTGGTGTCAGAGGCCCCTGTGGCCCCTTAGAGACTAGCAAACCTGGTTTGCTAGCGATGCAGTGCCTGGTGTCAGAGGCCCCTGTGGCCCCTTAGAGACTAGCAAACCTGGTTTGCTAGCGATGCAGTGCCTGGTGTCAGAGGCCCCTGTGGCCCCTTAGAGACTAGCAAACCTGGTTTGCTAGCGATGCAGTGCCTGGTGTCAGAGGCCCCTGTGGCCCCTTAGAGACTAGCAAACCTGGTTTGCTAGCGATGCAGTGCCTGGTGTCAGAGGCCCTGTGGCCCCTTAGAGACTAGCAAACCTGGTTTGCTAGCGATGCAGTGCCTGGTGTCAGAGGCCCCTGTGGCCCCTTAGAGACTAGCAAACCTGGTTTGCTAGCGATGCAGTGCCTGGTGTCAGAGGCCCCTGTGGCCCCTTAGAGACTAGCAAACCTGGTTTGCTAGCGATGCAGTGCCTGGTGTCAGAGGCCCCTGTGGCCCCTTAGAGACTAGCAAACCTGGTTTGCTAGCGATGCAGTGCCTGGTGTCAGAGGCCCCTGTGGCCCCTTAGAGACTAGCAAACCTGGTTTGCTAGCGATGCAGTGCCTGGTGTCAGAGGCCCCTGTGGCCCCTTAGAGACTAGCAAACCTGGTTTGCTAGCGATGCAGTGCCTGGTGTCAGAGGCCCCTGTGGCCCCTTAGAGACTAGCAAACCTGGTTTGCTAGCGATGCAGTGCCTGGTGTCAGAGGCCCCTGTGGCCCCTTAGAGACTAGCAAACCTGGTTTGCTAGCGATGCAGTGCCTGTGTCAGAGGCCCCTGTGGCCCCTTAGAGACTAGCAAACCTGGTTTGCTAGCGATGCAGTGCCTGGTGTCAGAGGCCCCTGTGGCCCCTTAGAGACTAGCAAACCTGGTTTGCTAGCGATGCAGTGCCTGGTGTCAGAGGCCCCTGTGGCCCCTTAGAGACTAGCAAACCTGGTTTGCTAGCGATGCAGTGCCTGGTGTCAGAGGCCCCTGTGGCCCCTTAGAGACTAGCAAACCTGGTTTGCTAGCGATGCAGTGCCTGGTGTCAGAGGCCCCTGTGGCCCCTTAGAGACTAGCAAACCTGGTTTGCTAGCGATGCAGTGCCTGGTGTCAGAGGCCCCTGTGGCCCCTTAGAGACTAGCAAACCTGGTTTGCTAGCGATGCAGTGCCTGGTGTCAGAGGCCCCTGTGGCCCCTTAGAGACTAGCAAACCTGGTTTGCTAGCGATGCAGTGCCTGGTGTCAGAGGCCCCTGTGGCCCCTTAGAGACTAGCAAACCTGGTTTGCTAGCGATGCAGTGCCTGGTGTCAGAGGCCCCTGTGGCCCCTTAGAGACTAGCAAACCTGGTTTGCTAGCGATGCAGTGCCTGGTGTCAGAGGCCCCTGTGGCCCCTTAGAGACTAGCAAACCTGGTTTGCTAGCGATGCAGTGCCTGGTGTCAGAGGCCCCTGTGGCCCCTTAGAGACTAGCAAACCTGGTTTGCTAGCGATGCAGTGCCTGGTGTCAGAGGCCCCTGTGGCCCCTTAGAGACTAGCAAACCTGGTTTGCTAGCGATGCAGTGCCTGGTGTCAGAGGCCCCTGTGGCCCCTTAGAGACTAGCAAACCTGGTTTGCTAGCGATGCAGTGCCTGGTGTCAGAGGCCCCTGTGGCCCTTAGAGACTAGCAAACCTGGTTTGCTAGCGATGCAGTGCCTGGTGTCAGAGGCCCCTGTGGCCCCTTAGAGACTAGCAAACCTGGTTTGCTAGCGATGCAGTGCCTGGTGTCAGAGGCCCCTGTGGCCCCTTAGAGACTAGCAAACCTGGTTTGCTAGCGATGCAGTGCCTGGTGTCAGAGGCCCCTGTGGCCCCTTAGAGACTAGCAAACCTGGTTTGCTAGCGATGCAGTGCCTGGTGTCAGAGGCCCCTGTGGCCCCTTAGAGACTAGCAAACCTGGTTTGCTAGCGATGCAGTGCCTGGTGTCAGAGGCCCCTGTGGCCCCTTAGAGACTAGCAAACCTGGTTTGCTAGCGATGCAGTGCCTGGTGTCAGAGGCCCCTGTGGCCCCTTAGAGACTAGCAAACCTGGTTTGCTAGCGATGCAGTGCCTGGTGTCAGAGGCCCCTGTGGCCCCTTAGAGACTAGCAAACCTGGTTTGCTAGCGATGCAGTGCCTGGTGTCAGAGGCCCTGTGGCCCCTTAGAGACTAGCAAACCTGGTTTGCTAGCGATGCAGTGCCTGGTGTCAGAGGCCCCTGTGGCCCCTTAGAGACTAGCAAACCTGGTTTGCTAGCGATGCAGTGCCTGGTGTCAGAGGCCCCTGTGGCCCCTTAGAGACTAGCAAACCTGGTTTGCTAGCGATGCAGTGCCTGGTGTCAGAGGCCCCTGTGGCCCCTTAGAGACTAGCAAACCTGGTTTGCTAGCGATGCAGTGCCTGGTGTCAGAGGCCCCTGTGGCCCCTTAGAGACTAGCAAACCTGGTTTGCTAGCGATGCAGTGCCTGGTGTCAGAGGCCCCTGTGGCCCCTTAGAGACTAGCAAACCTGGTTTGCTAGCGATGCAGTGCCTGGTGTCAGAGGCCCCTGTGGCCCCTTAGAGACTAGCAAACCTGGTTTGCTAGCGATGCAGTGCCTGGTGTCAGAGGCCCCTGTGGCCCCTTAGAGACTAGCAAACCTGGTTTGCTAGCGATGCAGTGCCTGGTGTCAGAGGCCCCTGTGGCCCCTTAGAGACTAGCAAACCTGGTTTGCTAGCGATGCAGTGCCTGGTGTCAGAGGCCCCTGTGGCCCCTTAGAGACTAGCAAACCTGGTTTGCTAGCGATGCAGTGCCTGGTGTCAGAGGCCCCTGTGGCCCCTTAGAGACTAGCAAACCTGGTTTGCTAGCGATGCAGTGCCTGGTGTCAGAGGCCCCTGTGGCCCCTTAGAGACTAGCAAACCTGGTTTGCTAGCGATGCAGTGCCTGGTGTCAGAGGCCCCTGTGGCCCCTTAGAGACTAGCAAACCTGGTTTGCTAGCGATGCAGTGCCTGGTGTCAGAGGCCCCTGTGGCCCCTTAGAGACTAGCAAACCTGGTTTGCTAGCGATGCAGTGCCTGGTGTCAGAGGCCCCTGTGGCCCTTAGAGACTAGCAAACCTGGTTTGCTAGCGATGCAGTGCCTGGTGTCAGAGGCCCCTGTGGCCCCTTAGAGACTAGCAAACCTGGTTTGCTAGCGATGCAGTGCCTGGTGTCAGAGGCCCCTGTGGCCCCTTAGAGACTAGCAAACCTGGTTTGCTAGCGATGCAGTGCCTGGTGTCAGAGGCCCCTGTGGCCCCTTAGAGACTAGCAAACCTGGTTTGCTAGCGATGCAGTGCCTGGTGTCAGAGGCCCCTGTGGCCCCTTAGAGACTAGCAAACCTGGTTTGCTAGCGATGCAGTGCCTGGTGTCAGAGGCCCCTGTGGCCCCTTAGAGACTAGCAAACCTGGTTTGCTAGCGATGCAGTGCCTGGTGTCAGAGGCCCCTGTGGCCCCTTAGAGACTAGCAAACCTGGTTTGCTAGCGATGCAGTGCCTGGTGTCAGAGGCCCCTGTGGCCCCTTAGAGACTAGCAAACCTGGTTTGCTAGCGATGCAGTGCCTGGTGTCAGAGGCCCCTGTGGCCCCTTAGAGACTAGCAAACCTGGTTTGCTAGCGATGCAGTGCCTGGTGTCAGAGGCCCTGTGGCCCCTTAGAGACTAGCAAACCTGGTTTGCTAGCGATGCAGTGCCTGGTGTCAGAGGCCCTGGGCCCCTTAGAGACTAGCAAACCTGGTTTGCTAGCGATGCAGTGCCTGGTGTCAGAGGCCCCTGTGGCCCCTTAGAGACTAGCAAACCTGGTTTGCTAGCGATGCAGTGCCTGGTGTCAGAGACCTGTGGCCCCTTAGAGACTAGCAAACCTGGTTTGCTAGCGATGCAGTGCCTGGTGTCAGAGGCCCCTGTGGCCCCTTAGAGACTAGCAAACCTGGTTTGCTAGCGATGCAGTGCCTGGTGTCAGAGCCCCTGTGGCCCCTTAGAGACTAGCAAACCTGGTTTGCTAGCGATGCAGTGCCTGGTGTCAGAGACCTGTGGCCCCTTAGAGACTAGCAAACCTGGTTTGCTAGCGATGCAGTGCCTGGTGTCAGAGACCTGTGGCCCCTTAGAGACTAGCAAACTGGTTTGCTAGAGACGCAGTGCCTGGTGTCAGAGACCTGTGGCCCCTTAGAGACTAGCAAACCTGGTTTGCTAGAGACGCAGTGCCTGGTGTCAGAGACCTGTGGCCCCTTAGAGACTAGCAAACCTGGTTTGCTAGCGACGCAGTGCCTGGTGTCAGAGACCTGTGGCCCCTTAGAGACTAGCAAACCTGGTTTGCTAGCGACGCAGTGCCTGGTGTCAGAGACCTGTGGCCCCTTAGAGACTAGCAAACCTGGTTTGCTAGCGACGCAGTGCCTTGTGTCAGAGACCTGTGGCCCCTTAGAGACTAGCAAACCTGGTT
>NW_027052939.1:0-92000 GCF_011386835.1 Chrysemys picta bellii
CTGTGAATGACTAAATAAGCTAGGGAGAGTGGAGAACAGCTATGCCGCGCTCCACAGTTCCAACGACCGTCAGGGGCGGTAAGAAGGAACTGAGGGGGCGCCGGGTCGGCTGGGGTATATATTCAGCGCCATGAAGGCGCCACTCTAGGGGGCTCCACAGCCGACCCGCCGGTGTTGCTAGGGTAGAAAATTTTCCGACGATCGTGCACGCGGCGCGCGCACACCTAATGGAATGGATATGAGCAAGCACTCGAAGAAGAACCTTTTTTCTTTTACTGGGGTATTGGTTTTCATAACCATTTATCCCCATAACGAGTGGCACTCTCAGTTGGGTCCCACCAGAACCGCATCGTTACAGCGGCGTAGTCGTGCTTGGATCCGCAGAACCAGGTCAATTAATTAATTAATTAAGTCAGAGTAGTTACCAAAAGAAAATAAAAGATAAGCACGCTGTCTAAACTCTCAACCTATAGACTGGGTGATATCTAGATTAAGCAGTTTTTCTCACTGCACTGGATATTGCAGGTTGGTCACAGTCTTTCATCTGCAGGCTTTTCCTCTTCCCCTCAGGACAGTCTCTTCATCTCCAGCTTTCTTGTTGCCTTCAGCGTAGGTAGGGGAGAAGAGAAAGGATGAAGCATGTGGCCACTGTGTTGTATTTTATACCCTTGGTCCATGTGCTTGGAGAAAACGAGTCCAGGCATGTCTGGTGGGCATTGCTGAGTCCCTAGAGCAATTCTCTGGTGTGGCCTTGTGCAAGTGAGTCATTGCATTGTAGTTCCCTTGCTGGACAATGGCTATTGATGGTTGTTTGACACCCACCCTGATGTTGGTTAGCTCCTTTGTTCTTGTCTCTGGGGATCTAATATCTGGGCTATTCCCCAGCGTATTTTAGTGGCAACCAGATAACCCAATATCATGACTTCATATGCACTAATGATACACATATTTTGATAGAACAATGGCTTTCAGCAGATCATAATGGAAAATGGACATACCCCAGCCTTTGTGGCGGGAGGGATAGCTCAGTGGTTTGAGCATTGGCCTGCTAAACCCAGGATTGTGAGTTCAATCCTTGAGGGGGCCATTTAGGGATCTGGGGCAAAAATCTGTCTGGGGATTGGTCCTGCTTTGAGCAGGGGGTTGGACTAGATGACCTCCTGAGGTCCCTTCCAACCCTGATATTCTATGATAACCTTTCCCCAATACCTCTCCTGGCATGATTTAGATGAAATATCACAATCCTATATATACAATGACTATGGGGGTTACAGGGTGCTCCCCCCGAGATATAGAATGTCACAATAGTGTGCTCTGTTTGGTTGGAGCACCGTATGCTGAGCCTAGCTGCTAGGCAAGGCCGAGAGCTTCTTAACCAGGCTTGGACCCCCAAGTCCTTTAGCGCTGCATCACCCCTTAGCGAGGAGCTAGCGAACAGAAGCAGCTAACTGGGGAGTTTTGTGAGGGAGTCTGGGGGGAAGGGGCTAGATACACTTCATTAACTTTCTTTAAACTTAAGGCAATAAACACCCCTGATAAAAACAACAATAAAGGAAACAGTTGCAGGATTAAAAAGAGAATGCAGACAGAAGTTCAGCAACAGAGTGGGGGCTGTCCAGTTTATTGCACTGAGTGCAGCATGTATGATTACCTGCCCGATGGGTGGGTGACATACGTGTGCATTCGGTACAAGGAGCTTCTGGCCCTCAGACACGTGTATGGGCTTTGGAGGCCAGAGTGGCTGAACTGGAGGCGCTAAGGGAGACAGAGAGGTACATAGATGAGACATTCCGGGACACAGTAGAATGGTCCCATCCCCGGTCCGACAGCCCCTGTGCTGTTGAGGAGGATGAAAGTCTCAGGGAAGGAGAACATCCAACTGGAGCAGAGGGAAATGATCCCAGAGTTGGGACCCTCCTCCCAGATGATGTCATGGTATCCTCATACTGAGGATACCCTTCTGGGGGCGGGATCTCCAGTTATTAGGAAGAGACAGGTAATAGTAATGGAGGATTCAGTCATTAGAGACATAGCTGGGTTTGTGATGACCGGGAGAACTGCATGGTGCCTTGCCTGCCTGGTGCAAAGATTGCAGATCTCTCGAGACATCTAGGTAAAGGTGTGTGGGTGTGGGTGTGTGTCTTAATCCCAAACTAAAATTTTCTACAGACAATGACTTGTTTATACTGCTCTATATACTATCCACTGAACTGTAAGCACAATATTTATATTCCAATTGATTTATTTTATAATTATATGGTAGAAATGCAAAAGTCAGCACTTTTTCAGTAATAGTGTGCTGGGAGGTTTTTGTATTGTTATGTCTGATTTTGTAAGCAAGTACGGTACTTTTTAAGTGAGGTGAAACTTGAGGGTACACAAGACAAATCAGACTCCTGAAAGGGATACAGTAATCTGGAAAGGTTGAGAGCCAATGCCTTAGGGGAGGTCTATTAATGGAAATTCTCTATATCCAAGTAAGGAGGAGAGGATGGACTATGATAAAATATGGGTAGGATCTGATGAGAAATGGTGAAATGAAAGAATTCCATTCAATTACATCACATAATGGTAGACAGTGACAATTTTTTAAAATGCTTATATACAAATGCTAGAAGTCTAAATACTAAGATGGGTGAACTAGGGTGCCTCGTATTAAATGAGGATATAGATATAACAGGCATCACAGAAACTTGGGGGAATGAGGATAATCAGTGGGACACAGTAATACCAGGGTATAAAATTTATTGGAAGGACAGAACTGGTCATGCTGGTGGTGGAGCGGCACTATATGTGAAAGAAAGCATGGAGTCAAATGAAGTAAAAATCTTAAACGAACCAAACTGTACCATAGAATCTCTATGGATAGAAATCCCATGCTTGGATAAAAAGAATATAGCGGTAGGGATATACTACGGATCACCTGACCAGGATGGTGATAGTGACCGTGAAATGCTCAGGGAGATTAAAGAGGCTATAAAAATTAAAAAAATCAATAATAAAGGGGGATTTCAACTATCCCCATATTGACTGGGTACATGTCATCTCAGGACGGGATGCGGAGAGAAAGTTTCTTAACACCTTAAATGACTGATTCTTGGAGCAGCTAGTCCTGGAACCCCTAAGAGGAGAGGCAATTCTTGATTTAGTCCTAAAAGGAACGTGGGATCTGGTCCAAGAGGTGCTTGATAACAATGCCCATAACATAATAAAATTTAACATCCCGAGGCGGAGAGAGAGGGAGAAACCACAGCAGCCCAACATGGGAGCATTTAATTTCAGAAAGGGGAGCTACACAAAGGAAGTTAGTTAAACAGAAATTAAAAGGTACAGCGCCAAAAGTGAAATCCCTGCAAGCTGCATGGAAACTTTTTAAAGACACCCTAATAGAGGCTAAATTTAAATGTATATCCCAGATTAAAAAACATAAGAGAACCAAAAAATTGCCATCGTGGCTAAATAACAAAGTAAAAGACGCAGTTAGAGGCAAAAAGGCATCCTTTAAAAAGTGGAAGTTAAAGCCTATTGAGGAAAATAGAAACTCTGGCAAGTGAAGTGTAAAAATACAATTAGGAAGGCAAAAAAAAAAAAAGAAGAAGAAGAAGAATTTGAAGAACAGCTAGCCAAAGACTCAAAAACTAACAGCAAAAAAAAAATGTTTTTGAGTACATCAGAGGCAGGAAGCCTGCTGAACAACCAGTAGGGCCACTGGACAATCACTGGAAATGCTAAAGGAGCACTCAAGAATTATAAGGCCATTGCGGAGCAACTAAATGAATTCTTTGCATCAGTCTTCACGGCTGAGGATATGAGCAGGGCCGGCTCTGACTTTTGCCGCCCCAAGCAAAAAAAAAAAAAAACCTGCGGCGTGCCCGGAGCAGCAAAGCAGGAAAAACAAACAAAAAACCTGCGGGGCGGCCAGAGCCATGGTGCAGGGGGACTCCCTGCACTGCAGACGTGCCCCCACTAGCAGTGAGGAGGGGGAGGGAGTGGGGGGAGAGAGAGAGAAGGGGGTTGGCCAGGGCTTCAGCGGGGCACTCGCCACGCAGACCCGACCGCCGCGCCACCTGCCGGGAGGACTCCACGCCGCTCCGGTCTGCAGGGAGGAAAGGATGCGGGATGCCCTGCCGGGCTTGCTACAGACCTGGCACCGGCTGGGGCAGATGGAGCGTGCAGCCCGCTCCCAGTGGGGCGCTCCCCTCCTCCGTGCCGCCACCCCCTACAGGGCAGCCGGAGTGGCGAACAACAATCAAAAAAAAAAAGCAGCCATGCCGCCCTAGGATTGGACAGAATGCTGCCCTGTAGAATCTGCCACCCCAAGCACGAGCTTGCTCGGCTGGTGCCTGGAGCCGGCTCTGGATATGAGGGAGGTTCCCAAATCTGAGCCATTCTTTTTGGGTGACAAATCGGAGTAACTGTCCCAGATTGAGGTGTCATTAGAGGAGGTTTTGGAACAAATTGATAAATTAAACAGTAATAAGTCAGCGGAACCAGATGGTAGTCGCCCAACAGTTCTGAAGGAACTCAAATGTGAAATTGCAGAAGTGCTAACTGTGGTATGTAACCTATCACTTAAATTAGCTTCTGTACTAGATGACCAGAGGGTGGCTCATGTGATGCCAATTTTTAGAAAAGGCTCCAGAGGCGATCCCAGCAATTACAGGCCAGTAAGCCTAACTTCAGTACCAAACAAATTGGTTGAAACTTTGAGGGGGGTCAACAAGCATGTGGACAAGGGGGATCCAGTGGATATAGTGTACTTAGATTTTCAGAAAGCCTTTGACAAGGTTCCTCACCACAGGTTCTTAAGCAAAGTAAGCTGTCATGGGATAAGAGAGAAGGTCCTCTCATGGATTGGCAACTGGTTAAAAGATAGGAAACAAAGGGTAGAAACAAATGGTCAGTTTTCAGGATGGAGAGAGGTAAATAGTGGTGTCTGCCAGGGATCTGTACTGGGACCAGTACTGTTCAACGTATTCATAAATGATCTGGAAAAAGGGGTAAACAGTGAGGGGCAAAATTTGCAGATGATACAAAACTACTCAAGATAGTTAAGTCCAAAGCAGACTGCAAAGAGTTACAAAGTGAAGGACATAAATCCACACCGTGTAGAGGTCAAAGCATAGGGGTTTATTACACACAGCGCTGGCGGAGTGTCACCTGGCTTATTAGGCTCAGAGACACTGTCAATTAATTGATTACAATGAAATATATAGATTTTCCATGGGCGGGGGAAAGTGACGGGGTAGGCAGTTCCACACCCCGGGATAGGTTTTGCAGCAAGACAAGATAGCACAATAGCCAATGGTTAAAAGGTTACACAATGTCTCCGCCCATGGTCTCAAGTTAGCAAATTAACATTTGATTAATACTTTGATAAAATGTTATTAGTATAAAATATATATGTTGAATTCTGATTTGGGGTCCATAGGAATGGAGTAACTCCTTTGATTGTCCGACAGGTACATGTCTAGGGGATAAAGCAAAGAAACAGTGAAAGCATATGAAAATAGAGATTGTCTCCTTTATGTCTTAAGGCAGGGCATTGGTCCCTTGAAAGGGAGGTGGAAGGGTGCCATATCATTATAGTGACATGTGCCAATATTTCATAAACTCAAGGTTGGATCTGTGGGAAGACTGTTTTCCCTTCAGGAGAAACACAATAGGAACAGGGATCCTTTGTTCAATTTGAAACATTGGATGAAACATAATTATTCAGTTATTGCTTCAACATCTGGCATTTCTACTGACCAAGCAGATCTTAGTAAAGGCAATGTTATTTTGTTTACCCCAGCTTTCTCGTAGCTGATCACTATTAGCTAGGCCTCTGGTCTCCAGACCAAACTCTGGACTTCGGGTCTGAAAAAGAGCTGGCACAATCCATATATACCAGGTTGTTATATAACATGCACATGGATTTTAACCCTTCAGTCCCTCCTCTTGACCCTAGGGTTCCCTAACCCGCCAGGTCAAATATACCAATTTTAATGTACTCAGCCTACTGCGGAGTCGCCGATAAAGCACCAGTACCATCAGGAATGTTAGGATAGACAATCCACACATAACTTGACAAAATAACACCCAGATCCATCCCCAGGGGACCTTGTCACCCGAGATGGCATCGCCCATAATCATTGCTTTAACCTTCACTGCCTGGTTCCTTGCCTTTGAGTACTTCACATCGGCCTGGTCCACGGTTTCTCCTATCTGAGTGTACCTCAGACGGCCTTCCCCAATATGCCTCTGGGCCTCGGCCACCAACTCCTCGATCTTCGCCTGCAGGGCCTGTAGACCCTCCTCTAGATACTTACTGCCGTAGTGCCATTCCGGATCCCATGTTAGGTTACCCATCATTGGCGGAGTACGGTGGAGCCGCGTCCCGTCAACAGTCAGGGTTGACCTTCGGGGGACCGTCATGCACACGGATGGATGTCTTGAGGGGCAGGGCTTTCCATTTAGCTCGATGGAGTGGTTCTGGGCAGTCACACACTAGTAGGTACCGTTCATCTGGACCAGCTCCGTGTGCGCCAGTTTCTCAGTAATGGCCACTTCGAACCTAGACAGATTCGTTAGAACATTATATGGACATGTACACAGAATTTCCTTATCAGAATGGGTGCAACATTCACTAGGATACAATGCTCTCCCTGCGACCTCAGCGTATGCAACGCCTTCTATTTTAATAACATGACCCCTTCTCCATACTGGCAGGGAGGTCACCATCCTAGCTTGTTGCAAATGAGGGATGCCTAAAGGTACCAGAAGGCTAAAGAGTATACTGTTACCTGTCCAAACTGGTCTTTGGACTCTCATTGATTCTCTGTTTCCCCATGCCCACGGAGGGGTACTGGGGAGATAGGGTCCCACCACTTCCATAAGGGCTGGATGGACCCGGCCATCAAGGAGATCGGTTACAATTCCTTGTGTGGTGATAGCCAAAGTTTGTCCTGCTCTCCAACAACTTTCCTCCAGTGCCTTTATTTTAGTCCCATTTATTAGCAGGCTGGTGACTTCTTGACCCAGGTATTTTGTTATATCTAATGAGGTGGATACAGAGTTTGACAGATCCTTTAAGCTATCTAGGATCAATTGACTGGCCTTAGTAGTATCCAGTCCTCCCCGGGCATTAGAAATTACAGCGTCAGCCAACCTTGATTCCAGCCGGTCCCTCCTCTCAGCTTGGCGTGCTATGGTATAGGAGTTGCCAACAGAATTACCTGCACCAAACCATCCTGCAAGGGTATCTAGTAATCCCCTCTTCTGTCTAGTTAAGCGCTCACCAATTTGGTTTGTTAGGCTAGTAATGTTTCTACTCATTCGAGGCCTGACCTTTGCACATTGTCTGTTCACTTCCTCTAAAGGAATACGCACCTTGACCCTGTAAGTGTGGAATACCACCGAGGTGAGGATCGGTAGAGCTGGTCCTATCAGTATCAGTCCTGGTTTTGGAACAGGGATTTGTTCAGGACATGACACACAATCGGGTGGTTCCACTCTGTCTCTGATAACCCGGTTAATTGTTACCAGTCGTGGACATTCTAATTTGGGCCATCGTTTAACAAATGTATGCCATGCCTTTGGGGTTACCTCCGTTCGGGCTTTAAGTGGTAAGCCCCATCCTGATTCAACAGGCCCAACCTCCACTGGTACCATGTCAGTATAATTGGCACATAATCGTTCATGAGTGTTTGGTTTCTTTCCCACAAAATCCCACACAAATTCCAGTATCGAGGTCTGTGTGTTTCCTCCCAAACCATCGTGGCAATATGCCATGTGATCAAATGAGGGATAACCCAAGACTTTGTAGTCCCCTTCACTAGTAGTACGCAGCTGTCCCCCTTTAAAGGTAACTCGGACACTGGTTGCATTAAGTATAGACACTGTCCCTCTAAGAGGGCCACAACATCGTCTAAGAGCGTCACCCTGTTCAAAGGGGTAGCTTATACACTTCCATGATTCCTTCCAAATGCCTCCATGAAACTCCATAATCTCTGGTACTTGACACCAGCGAATAACAGGGCAGTCAGCTGTTATCAAAATTGTAATGTTACTAGCCTCCCTGTTGTTATGAGCATCAGTGTATGATTTTATTTGGACCTTCTTGCGTTCTACTGTGTGCTCATGTCCTAACCACAGTGCCACCTTTACTTCTGGCCAAACTTGTTTATTGGCCACTGCACGTGTCTTGCAAAAGCTAAGTGTTTCCTTAGTGCGGCAATTAAAACGAAGCAAACCCGGAGGAGGGGGGTTAGTGACCCATTCCCAGTCCTCCTTTTCACATGGCATACTACTTGCGTCCTTCCTCATGCACCACATGGACAGCAGGAGCCACAGCAGAAGCCTCCCCATGGTCGTTCTGGTTGTCCTGGTCACCCTTCAGTCCTTCCTCTTGTTGTTTTCCTGTAGAGACACCTGTGGAAATGTCGTTAGTATTGACAGATACTGATTCAAACAATTTTAACTGATTTTGGTGACGCCAAAATGTTCCCAATTTTCCCCCAATCTTTGCACATGTATTAGTAGTCAGAAGGACCCTCATAGGGCCTTGCCATCTTGGCTTTAAAATTCCTTTAACCTCTGGGTAAATGCGACACATTACCAAATCCCCAACTTTAAATGCAGGTTTGTCCAGACTGCTATTATCATCCAGCTGGGTTTGATTTTCCTTCACCTGATTATATAAATCCTTCAACTCTCTGTCCAATGCCTTGATGTAGTTTTGCAGCCTGTCTGCAAAAAGCCCTGACTCCCCCGCAGGGAGGATCACAGTGCTAGGCATTCTCATTGCTCTTCCTGTCATTAGCTCAAAGGGTGTCAATTGAGTCAGCCTATTTGGGCTGCCTCTAATTCGGTACAATACAGCAGGAAGCATACGAGCCCACCCTTCTCCTGTATCCAGTACTGCTTTTGTTAAGGCTGTTTTCATTGTTCTATTCATTCTTTCCACCATTCCCGAGCTTTCAGGGTGGTATGGTATATGGAATCTTTGCTTTATTCCCAGTGCCTTGCATGCCTCCTTCATTACTCGCCCTGTAAAGTGAGTTCCTTGGTCAGAGTCTGTTGACAGTGGTAAACCCCATCTGGGTATTATTTCTTCTGTTAGGATTCGAGCTACTGTTGTAGCAGTACAATTCTTGGTTGGGAATGCCTTTACCCATCGGGTAAAAGTGTCAATAATTACCAAAATGTAAGTGTACCCTCTGCTTTGTGGCAAGGGTCCAGTAAAATCAATTTGCAAATTTTGCCATGGTCCCTCTGGTCGTGGTTGGTGATTTAGAGGCACCTTTTTCCTTCTACCCACATTCACTTGTGCACATGTTACACATCTTTTGAGAAATTGCAAAGCATCTTTTTTCATGGCTGGCCACCACCAGTATTCCAAGGCGGCCCTCATTTGTCTCCACCCCAGATGAGCTGGAGAATGAATGGCATGGAGCAGTAGAGCCCGTATGCACTCCGGGGCTACCAGCTCCTTCCCCCCTGGCCCATACCAGAGGTGATTTTTATATACACAGCCTTGTTTTTCCAATTTACTTTTTTCTTCTGGGCTTATGGTTGCATATAGTTTTCTTAAATTCACTTCCTCTTCTGGCACTCTAGCCGCACAAATCTTAATAGGACTTGCTTGTGCAATTTCTTTGGCACGTTTATCTGCCCAATAATTTCCTTTTTGTTCCTCACTTGAGATCTTACTGTGGGCTTTTATCTTTACTACTGCTAGTTCTGATGGTAGTTTGGCAGCTTTTGTTAGTCTTTGAACTGCTTCCATATTATTAATCGGCTTGCCAGTTGTTGTTATAAAACCTCTGCGTGACCACACGTCCATGTAGTCATGCACAACTCCAAATGCATATCTGCTGTCTGTATATACAGTGAGCTTCTTGCCTTCCCCCACTCTTAAAGCTTCTGTGAGGGCTGTTAGCTCCGCTTCTTGTGCTGACTTTGATCCTTCCATCTGACCTGACGCTATCACCGTCCCATTACTGAGTACCACTGCCCATCCGGTGTGTGGCACTCCATTTTCATACTTTCTTGATCCTTCTACATACAAAACTATATCTGGATTCTCTAATGGCTCTTCTTTAATTCTTCCTAACACTTCCTCTTCTCTATCTATAAGACATTCGTGTACCTCTCCCTCTATGTTCAGACATTCGGCTACATTCATTCCCTTGTCTCTTACTATGGAGAAGTTAGGGTTTTGCAAGCACAATGTTGATTCCCACTGACTCCTGCGGGCATCTGTTACAGATCTTAGTCGCCTGGTGTTGAGGAGATCGATAAGTGTATGGGGTGTATGAAGCACTAATTTCCCCATGAAAGTGTATGATTCACAAGCTTTCACAGCCCACGTAGCACAATCTAGAGCTGCTACGCACTCCGGTAATCCCTGGGATACAGGGGGTCTTATGGTAGATGGGGATGCTACCGGACGCTGTCTATCTCAGTGAAGCTGAGTTAGTACTGCAGAATACTGGGTCCCGCTATGGCTACAGTAAAGGTGGAACGGCTTTCCCATATCGGGTAAGCCCAGGCTGGGGGCGGAGGCTAAAGCCTGTTTTATTTTTATAAATGCCTCCTCTTGCTCTGTGCCCCATATTACTAACTCATTTGCAGGCTTTCCCCCCCTAGTGAGGTTTTGAATTGGTTCCACCATCTCTGAGTACTCCGGTATATAGGTTCTACAGAAATTAAGGAGTCCCAGGACTTTTCGGACTTCCTTAACTGTCCGTGGTTTCTTTAACCCTCGAATTGCTTGCTTTCTGTCTATTGTGAGTGCCTTTTCTCCCTGTGATATGTTATGCCCTAGATATAAAACTTGCTGCTGTTGCAATTGGGCTTTCTTTGGGCTTAATTTAAATCCTGCCTCGCGAAGATACATGAACAGTCTGTTTAGGGTTTTTAAATGGTCCTTTTCATTTGAACTGGCAATTAGCAAATCATCCACATACTGCAGTATCACAGTATCCCCTTCCAAAGGCACTTGTGCTATTACTTCTGCCATTGTCCTGTGGAATATGGAGGGAGAATTATGGAACCCCTGAGGTACTCGGGTCCAAGTGTACTGCTGGTCTCCTACTGTAAATGCAAATTTCTCCTGACTTTCCTTTGCAAGGGGAATACTCCAAAATCCATTAGCTACGTCCAGGACTGAGAATATTAAATGTCCTGGTGTTAGCAAATTAAGAATCGTGGCAGGGCTTGCCACAATAGGATGTGCCTTTGGAGTCACCCGGTTAAGGTGGGTGTAGTCTATAGTTAACCTCCAGGTCCCGTCTGGCTTCCTGACGGGCCAAATTGGGGAATTAGTTGTGGAGGTGGTTTTTCTAATCACCCCTCTGGATTCCAAATTAGTGACTATACCTTTAACTGCCTCTAAGGCTTCCGGTTTAATTGGGTACTGCCTGTGGGCTTTGTGAGTTGGTCCTTCTACAGATATAGGCTTCATGTTTACTAGCCCACAATCTTGTTTATCTGTTGCCCACACTTCAGGGTGAAGGGAACACAGGGTTTCTACTGGGCTCTCCCCCCACTCTGGTATTATTACTTTATTACTGGCAATTATGGCTATATTTTGAGATGATCTTTCCTGTTTGGACCCTTTGGCCCATTCAATGCAGATAGCTCTGGGGTTGATTACTCCCCCGAGCTCCTTAAGGAGATCTATGCCGCAAATTGTGTCTCCTTGCTCGGGGCAAACCCAGATTTGACTGACTGTGACCATATCCTCGAATTCTATTTCTACTGGCTGGCTAAGGGTTGCTTTTAATCTTCCCCCTCCCACCCCTTCAATCCATATTGTTCTACGGGTGAGGGGGAGATCTTGGCTGGTTATCGATACCGAGGCTCCTGTGTCTATTAACATACTGCACGGTCGGCCCCCCACTCGTGTGTTAAGAAACATCCTGGGGTCGCCTTCGGTTCCAGCCACAGAGGCCGCTGATACCTATTTGCTAGCCAGGAGTTTGAGCAACTCCTGGATTTGTTTATCCTTATCTTGTTCTTGGGTACTAATTGTATTGGTTTTATTTTGCTTGTATGGCCACTGCCCTTCCTTACCCCCTCCGGGGTAGAAGCAGTTGTCCTGTAAGTGGCCGCTCCTTTTACAATTATTGCATGTTTTGATTTTATTTTTACTTTTACAGTCACGTGCCAGATGTCCAGGCTTATTGCACGTGAAGCAGGTAGTGGTTTTGACTGCATGCACAGCTACCACTTCTTCAGAGGGGGCGGTTGCTGCTACCTTCCTCTTTTTTCTGTTTTCTACTTCTGTGGCCCATTTCATTACTGCTGAGTATGTTTCTCCCACTGAGATGCCTAATGCCAGGACTGCTTGGTGATCTGCAGACAGCCCCTCCTTTAGGATTTGAAGGAATACATCATGGTCTCGGGATGTTATATTCTCCAGACCTGAATAAGCTCGGAATGCATTCCATTTCTTTTCAGCATAGGACATGGCAGACTCCCCCTTCTGCTGAACCACAGACTGCAGAGCCCCCCAGTTAGTGGTCTGGGCTCCTAGAACAACAGATAGTGCATTCCTAAATTCTGTTACAGTGCCTGCGTCTGGGTTTGGGATTCCTGCTGGTTCTTCAGCCTGATCCCCTCCTGCTGGGTTGGGGTTACGATCTTCAGCCCAGCGCCCTGTCTTCCATTTATTATCTAGATTCTCCCACACATCCCTGGGGCACTTGCACTTGACCAGGATGTGAACATCCTTCCTATGGAGGCCATGTATTTCTGTGAGGCCATCCAGCTTGTCCCAGAACTCAGTATTCTTGTTATCACGCTTGAGTTCAGGTAAATCAGACAGTAATGCTTGTTTTTCCTGGGGGGTGAAGGGACGGTAAATTTCAGTTGTTTCTGTTCTAAGTCCCCTTACTGGCTCACCCTCCGCGTTAACGTTTCTGAACCTCCTTAACTGTGTTTTGATTGGAGCCATATGCTGTACTTGCTCCCCTGGGGCAATTAATGCTTGTGGTGCTCCTTTATTATCTCTGTGGGTGCTTAAATTTGGCCTGTCATTTGAAGAAATGTATGGAGGGGGTTCTGATTCCTCCCCTCTGCTTTGTGCTGCTGAGTTTTCCCACAGATAGTTAATCGGCGGAGCGGTGGGCTGGCATATGCCAGGAGTTTGCTCTCCCCCTCCCAATCTGGAGGTGTGTCCCAGACATGATGATTCTTTTTCTCCGGGATCTTTTCCAATTTCCAGACAGTTACATATTTTAGAACATAGGCTCTTATCTCTCAGAGCCTGGTTTTGAGATCTTAACGTTGCAATTTCTTTCTCCTTTATGTTAAGAATATCCAATAAAACTATTACTGCTTTGTCTGTTTTGTCACTTCTCTGATGGTTCCACCAAGTAACTAGATCTGCCTCTGGTCTGGCTGCAGAGTAGTTTGCTTTTTTAGCTGCTGCCTGCCGAGTTTTAACATGTTTATATTCCAAGTACTCTCGAGGACTAATTATTGCCTCTCCTTTTGACGCCATGGGTTTTTCGTCACCCCGGCTGCTGACCTTGAAGGGAACTTGCGTCTTCCCCCCCTAAATGCTTGTCAGCCTTTATGAGGAGTTACTTTTCCCCCTTTTTATGCTATAGTTCCAACTCCCCACAGCCTTGAATTTCATGAGGACGTCTCCCCACCCTTAATACCAAGCGTGTCTTCAATTACACACACATGCCGGACTTATTGGTTGGAGACTTTGTGCTATTCGAAAGCATGTACGTCATATGCCTTGGGGGGGGGCACTCCCCTAGGACTTGCAATGTTACGTGCAATGAGGAAATGGACCACCAGTTTGCACTGCCTACCGCTTGCGTACCCAGCCAATCGTGGGCTTAACTCACGGCCAATCGCTTGCTGGCGGGTTATTCAAGTCCTCCGTAACACACCCCTTAGTTGTTTAAACAGTACATGACCCTCTTGCACAAGTCTTCCCTCCCAAGTGGTACCCTTATTTAACCCCACTGCTTTGACCACATGTGTCTAAGGTCCTTCACACAAATTAAAAAGGAAACAAGATGTGTCTGAAAGGGGATGAGAGACTTCTATCCCTGGCCTAATGAGGTGGTAAAGTAAACATACTCACCTCTTTTGGATTTCAGTCTCAGATCCTCAGCCAGTTCACAAACTTGTATCCCGGACGAGCCCCCAAACTGAAGGACATAAATCCACACCGTGTAGAGGTCAAAGCATAGGGGTTTATTACACACAGCGCTGGCGGAGTGTCACCTGGCTTATTAGGCTCAGAGACACTGTCAATTAATTGATTACAATGAAATATATAGATTTTCCATGGGCGGGGGAAAGTGACGGGGTAGGCAGTTCCACACCCCGGGATAGGTTTTGCAGCAAGACAAGATAGCACAATAGCCAATGGTTAAAAGGTTACACAATGTCTCCGCCCATGGTCTCAAGTTAGCAAATTAACATTTGATTAATACTTTGATAAAATGTTATTAGTATAAAATATATATGTTGAATTCTGATTTGGGGTCCATAGGAATGGAGTAACTCCTTTGATTGTCCGACAGGTACATGTCTAGGGGATAAAGCAAAGAAACAGTGAAAGCATATGAAAATAGAGATTGTCTCCTTTATGTCTTAAGGCAGGGCATTGGTCCCTTGAAAGGGAGGTGGAAGGGTGCCATATCATTATAGTGACATGTGCCAATATTTCATAAACTCAAGGTTGGATCTGTGGGAAGACTGTTTTCCCTTCAGGAGAAACACAATAGGAACAGAGATCCTTTGTTCAATTTGAAACATTGGATGAAACATAATTATTCAGTTATTGCTTCAACATCTGGCATTTCTACTGACCAAGCAGATCTTAGTAAAGGCAATGTTATTTTGTTTACCCCAGCTTTCTCGTAGCTGATCACTATTAGCTAGGCCTCTGGTCTCCAGACCAAACTCTGGACTTCGGGTCTGAAAAAGAGCTGGCACAATCCATATATACCAGGTTGTTATATAACATGCACATGGATTTTAACCCTTCACAAAGGGATCTCACAAAACTGGGTAACAAAATTGCAGATGCAATTCTATATTGATAAATGCAAAGTAATGCACATTGGAAAATATAATCCCAGCTACACATACAAAATCATGGAGTCTAAATTAGCGGTTACCACTCAAGCAAGAGATCTTGGAGTCATTGTGGATAGTTCTCTGAAAACATCCACTCGATGTGCAGCAGCAGTCAAAAAAGCGAACAGAATGTTGTGAATCATTAGGAAAGGGATAGATAACAAGACAGAAAATATCATAATGCCACTATATAAATCCATGGTACGCGCACATCTTGAATCTGTGTGGAGATGTGGTTGCCCAATCTCAAAAAAGATGTATTAGAAATGGACATGGTACAGAAATCGGCAACAAAAATGATGAGGGGTATGGAACAGCTTCCATATGAGGAGAGATTAATAAGACTGGGACTTTTCAGGTTGGAAAAGAGATGACTAAGGGGGAAATATGATAGAGGTCTCTAAAATCATGACTGGTGTGGAGAAAGTGAATAAGGAAGTGTTATTTACTCCTTCTCATAACACATTTCACCAAATGAAATTAATAGGTAGTAGGTTTAAAACAAACCAAAGGAAGTATTTCTTCACACAACACACAGTCAGTCTGTGGAACTCTTTGCCAGAGAATTCTGTGAACGTCGAGACTATAACTAGATAAGTTCATGGAGGAAGTCTATCGATGGCTGTTAACCGGGATGGGATGGTGTCCCTTGCGTCTGTTTTCCAGAAGCTGGGGATGGGCGACAGGGGATGATCACTTGATGATTACCTGTTCTGTTCATTCCCTCTGGGGCACCTGGCATTGGCCACTGTCAGAAGACAGGACACTGGACTAGATGGATCATTGGTCTGACCCAGTATGGCCGGTCTCATGTTCTTATGGACTTGTCATCCAGTCATCGCAAGGCCCTCTATAAACATTCTGGTATCAGTCCGGCTCCGTAAGATGGAACAGGATCTAGGTCCTGTCTTCAGTACTTAGTGGATCCCAATTCCAATGATATCTGAGCCCCTCGCAATCTCTTAACGTATTTATGTTCACGACATCCCTGAGATGAACGGCAGGGCTGTTATTCTCATTGACCAGATGGTGAAGTGAGGCACAGGGAAGCTATGTGACTTGCCCAGGGTGACAGAGGGAGTCTCTGCTGGAGAACGGAATTTTGTCTGGGTCTCCCAAGTCCTAGGCTAGTGCCCCACAGCAGCTCTCCAACTTACAAAGGGGGACACCAAAGCACAGGCTGGGAAAGTGACTTAAAAGTTCAGTTACACAGTGAGTCAAAGGAACTAAGAAATGAATTCAAATTTACAGTGAAATTAGGGAAGAAAAGAGGGCAGATTTTGTTGCACAGAGCATGAGGCAGAACCTTTTAAACAAAATCCTTGAGGCTTTTACTTACAACATGCAAGATACCATATTCTGGCCCAGTATGAAAGTACAAGGTGAGTTACTGCAGTATGTGTATAGCACCTAAGGCAAAATACCGAAGAATCAACAATTGTGTAGGCACCCAGTAGCTTTTCATGGCACCCCACGGTGCATAGAAACGCCCTGAGATAGAATAAATAGTTGCCAAAAGAAAAGTAATTTACTTGTTTTGCTCTCTTAAATGGCACAACTTCAACAGTTTCTTATGAGTTTAGTTCTTAATGAGCATCCACACTAGGGAAAACAGGTGTGCTTTTATTACATGCTAGCCAGGGCCAGCTCCAGGGTTTTGGCCACTCCAAGCAGCCAAAAAAAAAAAAAAGGCCGCGATCACGATCTGCGTTGGCAATTCAGTGGGAGGTCTTTCGCTCCGAGCGGGAGTGAGGGACTGTCCGCCGAATTGCCGCCAAATAGCTGGACGTGCCGCCCCTCTCCGGAGCGGCCGCCTCAAGCACCTGCTTGCCAGGCTGGTGCCTGGAGCCGGCCCGGATGCTAGCTGACCTGGTAAAATCTCAGTGAGGACAAGGCAGTTTGTAGTTTTCACATGCGTTAGCAGTCGCAGGTAATCTCAACCCAAGAGTTTATCTTGAGTTGCTAACGTGTTAAAACTACACTTGTCTTGTCTTCACTAGGACTTTATTTTGTGTTAGTTCATGGTAGAAACACACTTTGTATTCCCATGTGAAGACAAGGCCTCAGAGAATCAGCTGCAATGCATGAATCACCGAATCCTGTACATTTGCAGCAAGCTGGAGTTTCTCACAAAACACAACCCCCTTTCTGAACTAGTGCAAATCATATGTGTTGCCTAAGAAGCATTTGCAACTGGCAAAAGTGTCTAGATCAGGGGTCGACAACCTTTCAGAAGTGGTGTGCCGAGGTCTTCATTTATTCACTCTAATGTAAGGTTTTGCGTGCCAGTGATACATTTGAACGTTTTTAGAAGATCTCTTTCTATAAGTCTATAATAGATAACTAAACTATTGTTGTATGTAACGTAAATAAGGTTTTAAAAATGTTTAAGAAACTTCATTTAAAATTAAATTAAAATGCAGAGCCCCCCGGACCAGTGGCCCGGACCCGGGCAGTGTTGAGTGCCACTGAAAATCAGCTCGTGTGCCGCCTTTGGCATGTGGGCCATAGGTTGCCTGCCCCGGTCTAGATCAAGGCAAGGTACCCAAGTTCTGTGCCTCGGAATGCTGAACTGTGGGAAAATACTGAATACCATCTTTTCTCCTCCCAAAGAGGGCAGCATTTTCAATTGCAATAGCAACAACAAAGGAAGGCAGGAATAGTATGGAAGAAAGAGCTAGTGAGGATACGTAGGACAACAGTGTGTCAAGAGAGAGCCCAAAAAGATCAATAGAAGGAGAATGGAAGAACAGTTAGAATAAGAACCCAGAGCTAAGAAGTAACCAGCAGGTCTACCTGTACTACACTAGCTATTACGCATGTCTTAAAGCACCATGCTACTCTGGACAGGGACATAAGCAGTATTTGTTAATTAATAACATTTGTGTTGCAAAACCCCAGAGGACTCAGTTTGCTTTCAGAATGTTACGGCACTGAAGCATAAGATACAGTCCAGCCCCTGCCTTCAGGGAGTTCACAAGCCGAGTTATATGGTAGCTTTAGTGAAGAACACATACCCATTAACGCAAGCAGAAGTGTTTGAGTCAGGGAGTCTGATTGCCTTTGAGAAAGCAGGGGGCGGGGGGTGATACGCAGCATGTGGTGATAGACACAGCATCCATTTTTCCTCTGTGTAATGAAAGTCTTAATTTCTCTTTGGGGAAAACATTGCTCTATGCTGGTGGTGTACATTTATTTGTGTGGATAAAAATGAACTTCTTTGTCTGCTACTGGTGGATTTTTAAAAAGCTGATTAAAGTAACAATGTGGGAGTCCACTCTGTGCTGTGACCACTTTCAATAGGCTGGTTAACTACTACTTGCCAGACTGAAGGGCCTTAGAGAGACAAAGGTGGGTGCAGTGATATCTTTTAGTGGACCAACTTGTTGGTGAAAGAAACAAGCTTTCGAGCTATACAGAGCTCTTCCCCAGGTCTGGGGCTATGTCTACACTGGAGACCTTACAGCTGTACCACTGCAGCTGCACTGCTGTAAGGTCTCCCGTGTAGCCGCTCTATACTGGCGGGAGAGCTCTCTCCCATCAGCATAATAAAACCATCCCATGAGTGGCGGTAGCTATGTCAATAGGAGAGCATCTCCCAGCGACATAGTGGTGCTTCTGTCAGTGAAACTTATGTCAGTCAGGCATGTGTTTATTTCACACCCCTGACCGATAAAAGTTTTACCAACAAAGTGCTAGTGTAGACATAGCCTAGGAAAGGTACTTGGTGTCACAGCAAAATACAAGATTGAACGGAGAGTTTAGCCTAAGTAGTTAGCACATAACCTAAGGGACCTTTTTATCGTGCTGTATATTTCAGTATAACCCCCCCCTGCTCTAAATAAGAGCAGTTCTATTCCTCTGCTTCCAAAGTTCTTCTCCTATAGCCATGCTGGTCAGTTTCCCCATGTAGACAGGCCCTGAGGCTCTCCTAGATATACCATGATCCAAGCTGATGGGGGTGAGATCTTTGACATGTTCATTGGTGCTTCATTGGAACAAACTACCGAGGGCAGCGGTGGATTCTCCATCTCTGGATGTCTTCAAGTCCGCAGGCCTTTCTGGGAGATAGACTTAGTCCCACATATGTTATTTGGCTTCCTACGGGGCAAATGGATGAAATTCTATGGCCTGTGTTACACAGGCGGTCAGAATTGTCCCTGCTGCCCTTAAAGCCTAAGAAGCCGTTGTTGCAGCTTAGCCTAGAAAAAGGAAGGGAGGTGGCAAAGGAATGTTTGAGATGACAGCCCCTCCCTAATGAATGGCATATTTTCAGCACTTCAGTAATTTAACTGGGAATCCCGTCTGTCTCTTCTCCGCTGAGGTAGGGCAGACCTGCCCCTCAGAAACACTTGGATTCTAATCTCCTCTGAGGCAGATCTCCAGTCAGATCCCACGCAGCCCAGGAACAGGGGTGAGGGACCCTCCAACACATCCCACGATCGGGGTGCCTTGGGTCAATGATGGGGATGTGCTTGCAAATGCTCTGGAAAGAAAGAGCCACATGGTGATAGATTCAGGCGATAGGAACAAACAGGGCCGCCCAGAGGATTCAGGGGGCCTACCCCGCTCCAGGAGCCCTGAAAAACTCATGGGGGCCCTTGTGGGGCCCGGGGCAAGTTGTGGTCCCCCCCCCCCCCCCCCGGGTGGCCCTGGGAACAAACATCTGGAACAGGTATCAGCATGCAGAATATGTGCCTTTCTGGCTCTGGTGAGCTCTGCTCTGCTAGCAGGAATGGGAAGGGGAAGGATTTGGCTGCGCATTCTTCTGTCTGTGCTTCATGAAATGCAGTATTTCCAATTCTCCTTTCAACTGACAAGTCTTGGCTCAAGGGACTTGATTGTGTCAGGTGTACGAGATCAGGCCCTTGAATACAATACATTGCTTGATGAAGGGAAGAAAATGATATATGCCATAGCAGGACAGTGTAAATTTGCAATTCACAGGGTTGACAGTTCCCTTCTGGATCCCTGCTTTTACCCTATGACCTCATTCCCGTTCCTGTTTTCTCTTTTGTTGCCCCCCGTATTTATTTGAGCCCTGGGTCCAGTAGCTCCTCCCCTTAGTCTGGGGGGAGGCTGCCACTGGTCCCGGGAACTCAATACAGTAGAACCTCAAAGTTACAAATGCGCCTCGGGAAATGGAGGTTGTTCCTAACACTGAAGTGTTTGTAGCACTGAACAAAACGTGATGGGTGTTCTTTTCAAAGTTTACAACTGAACATTGATTTAATACAGCTTTAAAACTTTACCAAGGACAAGATTCTGCTTGTAACCATCTTAATTTAAATGAAACAAGCACAGAAAGAGTTTTCTTACCTTTTCAAATCTTTTTTTAAACTTTCCCTCTTATTTTGAGTAGTTTATGTTTAACACAGTACTACTGTACTGTATTTGCTAGTCCTCCCGCCCTTTTTCTGTCGCTGCTGCTGCTTGATTGCATACTTCTGGTTCCAAATGCGGTGTGTGGTTGACTGATCAGTTTGGTGTTCATATGAGGGTCTACTGTAGATATAGGGCTAACAGCCCAATGTCGTCATAAGGGCTGGCTTCATGCAGATTGCTTGAGCCTTTCTCTGCTGAGGCTGGATAGTATAATAATATAGCTGAGTGCACTCCACAGCGCAGCTACCAGACCTGGAATCACTGAGAGCTGGGTTATGTAATAGAGCCTCAGAACTCAACCTTTATATTGTGGCTGAAGACAGTAGTGGCTGTGAGAGATGCTGTCCTGGGAACAGTACTAACTTCTGACTGCAAACCATGAGTGGAGGCCAGCAGGAGGAAAAGGAGGGAAGTGGTGTGCTAAAGGAATATTTGTTCATAGGACTGTCAGCTCTGCAGGTGGGGAAACTGAGGCAAAGGACATTGCCCAATGTACTGTGGAAGTGGGGGTTTTGCTTAGTATTCATTCACCATGCAGTTGATTTATTGTTTCCCATATGAATGCTGTCCCTTTTCTCTTATAAGTTTTCTTTGTTTCATACACAGTTACTTGTGACAGAAAATTTGCCTGTTAAGGGTGCCTAAGGAGGGGGATTTAGTTTTCCCCAGGCTTCTTGGTGGGAGCTTGAGCCAGTGTGTTTGTTAATTACAAGCGGAACCACTAGATATTTCAAGCAGGTCCTTGCTGCTACTGACAAGACCTCGCAGAAGGGGTCCCTTAGTGATTGGTCTCTATGGAGCGACCACAGTGAAGGGAGTATGTATGACTGTTTTCTATCGTTTAATTAAAACTAGAGCTTTCATTTGGGCCTAATTCTATTAAATAGATTGAATAATTATATAGTTAACTTTCCTTCTGCCACCAAAGCTCTCATCAAAGCCCTGGGGAGTCTGAAGTGCAAAAGTATCATGGGCCTGAATGCCCCGTGACTTCAAAGGTAGTTTTATGCTGAGGGCCTCTCACAGGCAAAAACGCAAAATTCCTGTCAAGTAGAATTATTTGTCTGGTTTTGTGTTTCTAGACAGAACTGTAAAAAGGGTGACTATTTACAGGACCAAATTGATTTGATTTATTTTTAAATTGCTACTTTGGCCTTTTTACAGAAATAGCAGCAAACTGCTCTTCTACAAACTCTTTGCTGCCACCGGGTGGTCACGGCGGCTCATTACAGCCATCTGGCGGGGGAAGCGCACGCGCAGTAGGTTCCGACAGCCCCTTCACAGGAGCAGCCCTGGCAAAACCCGGCGGCATCCCCTCCCCTTTTTCGAGCCAGAGGCATGTTGAGCTCCTATTGGTCCGGGCGGCGCAGGGGCGGGGCATAACACCCGTCCCGACCCCGGCCGCGCCCAGGCTAGGGTAAGGCGGGCTCGTGCTGGGCTTGCTACGCCCCGTTCGCAGCTAGGGGACAGGAGCGCTGGGAGGGGCCAGACCAATTGAGCCTCTCCCCCGAGTGGCCGAGCCCCAGGCTACCCGCCCTGTGAGGAGGCCCCGCCTCCCCAGCGGGTGCCTGGTCTCCGCAGCGTGGGGCTGGCGGGGCTCTGGCTGACCGGACACCTCTGTCTCCAGAGAGAGACGCGCTCTGCGCTGGAGGGACAGAGCCTGGCCACAGGGTCCCGGCCTGGGGCTCTGGCCTGAGGGAGCCGCTTTGGGCGTTTGAATTCGCCCTTCAGAGCACGAGGTGGGTGAGGTCACAGCTTGGATTGGACTAGGGTTACCATTCGTCCGGATTTACCCGGACATGTCCTGCTTTTTGTGGTAAAAATAGTGTCCGGGGGGGAATTTGTAAATCACTAAAAATGTCGGGGATTTCCCCCCCCATGCAGAGTGAGGCGCGGCTGGGAGGGCTGCAGGAAATTCAGCCGCTCGCATAGGGCTCTGGCTGCCAGAGCCCTTCCCCCGCAGCTTGCCGGGCTGGACTCCGGAGCAGCTGTAGAGCTCCTCCTCCCCGCCCCCCCCTCCCCCGCATTCTGAGCCAGCCGGGCTGCCGGGCCATTTGCATCGGGCCTCGGCAGCTCCTCCTCCCCTGCTGCCCAGTGCCCCGCTCCGGCAGCACTGGGTGGGGTGGGAGCGGGTTGTGTGTTGCGCTGGGGAGCGCAGCGACGTGTCCGGCTCCGCACAGAGCCCAACACCATGTTCTGAGCGGCAGGGTAAGGGGGCCAGGGGGCAGGAGAAGGGGCAGGGAGATTTTGGAGGGGGCAGTCAAGAGATGGGGAGGGATCGGGAGTTCGGGAGGGGGGCTTTTTGGGGGGGTGGAGAAGGTTTTGGGCAGTCAGGGTACAGGTAGGGGGTAGGGTCCTGGGGGGCAGTTAGGGTGGGGGGTCTTAGGAGGGGGCAGTTAGGGGACAAGGAGCAGGGAGGCTTAGGTAGGGGGTGGGGTTCTGGAGGGCAGTTAGGAGCAGGGGTCCCAGGAGGGGTTAGTCAGGGGACAAGGAGCGAGGGGGGGGGTTGGGAGTTCGGGAGGGGGCTGTCAGGGGGCAGGAGTGGGGAGAGGGATCGGAGCAGTCAATGGGACAGGGAGCAGAGGGGTTTAGATGGGTCGGGAGTTCTGGGGGGGCTGTCAGGGGGTGGGGAGGGGTTGTGTTGACTGCCCAGAACTGGGCCCGAGATGGCAAACAGGGGGTTCGTTGCCCGGTGTGCTTGGCACCAATAAAGACACCGAGGGGAGAAAGCAAGCCAAGTTTATTTCAGAGCTCTGAAATGGCACTAGGAGACCAGCATGTCTCAAATCCAGTGCAACAAATACAAACAAATTTTACCTTTTGTACTCTAAACTGTTTGCATACATCTCTTTGTCTGGCTGTTCCCCCTTACCCCTCCCTTCCAGACAACTGTTACAATAAACTCTACATAAGCTTGTGAGAAAACTTTCTCAGTCTTTGCGACCTTGGATTAGACGCCTGCAAACTAACTACCCCGCTTCTTATCTCTATTATTTCTGCTAGTGTGAGTGAAACTGCAGCCATCTGCTAAAAAGCTGACATTACATTTCTGCTTCAACCTACTTCAGAGCATGTAAGCAGTTAGCACAGAAGTAGGTGAGAGTTCCCAAGATGGAGTCACTGTGGTTCAGGTAGGCCCAGAGCAAAAGAGTTTCATTGACACTTTTGGCCTTCCGCTCTCCCGAGTTACCTGGTAGCTATACCTAGTGGACCCCAACAGTTGAATGGGGCGTGGGAGTCACAGGGGTCTGTCTGGGGGTGGGGGTGTGGATAAGGGTTGGGGCAATCAGGGTACAGGTAGGGGGTAGGGTCCTAGGGGGCCAGTTAGGATGGGGGGAGGTTCTCAGGAGGGGGCAGTCAGGGGAAAAGAGGCAGGGAGGCATAGGTAGGGGGTGGAGTCCTGGGGGGCAGTTAGGGGCAGGGGTCCCAGGAGGGGGCAGTCAGGGGACAAGGAACGGGGGGGAGGGTTGGGAGTTCTGAGGGGGATGGGAAGTGGGAGGGGCAAGGGCGGGGCTCCTCACGTCCTCTTTTTTGCTTGCTGAAATATGGTAACCCTAGATTGGACCAACTTCCCTGCGGGGAGGGGGGGGGCTTGCACAGCGCGCGGCACTTTTCTTCTGGCCGGGCGGCGTTCTCCTCTCGCTAGCTGCCGCCCGAACCTGCCAGGGGGCACAATGGAAAAGTTTGGCTGCCCTTTGAACTGCTCAAGTCTCGCAGGCTCCCCCACCCCCATCCCGAGTCTCCCCTCCTGAAAAGCAGCGGCCCCTCCCTGGAGCTCCCAGCTGTTGCTCCTACGGGGGGCGCGGCTCGGAGGCTCGGGCAGCTGCGATGCTGCAGAGAGGGGCTCAGAATTCGCTCTGTTTTCCTTCGGATGTGATGGCGAATAAGGAAATAAACCCTGTTATCTGATCACAGATCCTGGGTTGTCTGTAACCCTGGGACTGGCATAAGGAACCCAGGTAAACCTCAATCAGTCTAGGTACTTCTCTGGCCCCCATCACTGCAGTCTCCGTGCACCTCGTGCAATGCATGTGAAGTAGGGAAGTGTTCTTCTTAGTTGATAGGGGGTCTGGGAAATTCAGTGACTAGCCCAGGGTCACCTAGGGAACTTGGACCAGATTCTTAAATGTATTTAGGCACTTAACTCCCATTGAAATCAGTGGGAGTTAAGCATCTAAATAACTTTGAGGTCAAATCTGGGCCTTTGTGGTTGAGTTAGGAATAGAACCCATGACTTCCCAGGCTCAGTTCAGTATCCTACCTACTAGACCGTCCTTTTCTCCTACTTAAAATGAAGCCAGCAGTTACAGCAGGGCCCTCCCACTAACTTTTCTATATGTGCATATTTTTTCAGTCTCACATGGATCATGAGTATGATTGAAATCCCGAGTCTTCAGATCCACAGCCAAGACCTGTTCTGCTTAACAGTTCCTCCTTCTATTGGTGTTGTCCTGGAAATGAGCTGCTACGTCCCTGCTACCTCTATTTTACAGCTGTTGTGGCCTCCCAAGAGATGGTGAGGAAAGGGGAGGCGCCTGGGGCACTATTTAAGTTGGGTTTCTCCCTATGGCTGAGGTAATTCAGTCTTTGGCAGCAGGGGAGTAGAGGCAGGAGCTCTGAAAGATGGTGAGTCCCCACAGAGATGTGTGGAAAAGGGGAATATTCTGGCTGTAGTTGGTGGGATGTGTATATTGTTTGTTAAGCTCATGTGTGTCTGTCTCATTTATGGCTAATTTTACCCCTTCTTTTGGGTGATTTAAGTTTCCTTTTGGGGGGGGGGAGGGGCGGGCAGAGAGAAGTGTGCCAAGAATCAATGGTTAGTGCCAACATTGTATTTAGTAATAGCAGCAAAGAGTCCTGTGGCACCTTATAGACTAACAGACGTTTTGGAGCATGAGCTTTCGTGGGTGAATACCCACTTCTTCGGATGCCATTCACCCATGAAAGCTCATGCTCCAAAACGTCTGTTAGTCTGTAAGGTGCCACAGGACTCTTTGCTGCTTCTAACACGGCTACCCCTTTGATCATTGCATTTAGTGAGAGTCGCATTGGCAAAAGTAAACAAGAGTAAGGCCAGGTGTACACTACAGACTTATATCGGTACAACTGTGTCGCTCAGGGATGTGAACAATTCTGTGACAGTGTACTCCATAAGGCTTTATGGGGAGGGGGTGCTTATAAATGTATGTATGACATAACTGGAATATGTTTTGTGCTGCCTGTGCCATGTAACATATCTCTGTAAAGGTTATGATCTACTATATCTATTCATCCTATTTGCACATATATATCATTTTCTACTCGAGGTTAAGAATATGGGCTGTATGCTGGCCTGATTTCTAAGTAAGCTTTGTGAGGCATTTGGTCAGCTTCTTTAGGAAGGAATTCACCAGGTTAAGTACCTGATCAAGAGACACTTGGGGAACAATGCATCTTGGAATGCTCCAATCCACATGAGAAGTCTTCCTGGAGACATGCAAGATGCCATGTGGACAATGGCGTCAGCCTGCAAAGACTGAGTCATGCAGGGGCATGTGACTTGCCCAGGTGTCTCCAAAACTCCATCTTAGAGATGGACTTTGCAGAGGAGGGAGGAGGGGGGTCTCCACCCACAAGAGAGAGTCTATTTAAACCCAGGGGAGACCCCTCCATTTTGTCTTCAGCTGGCTAAAGAAGGAGCCTCTCCACTCCCCCCCCCCCCCCCAGGATACTTGAAGGAGACTGAAACAAAGGACAGTAACTGCAGGGGGTGTGAGTGATTGCTGGACCCAGGCTAAAAGGAGATTAGCCTGTAAAAGGGAGCACTCTGGAACTGGTGAGGCAATTATCTGTATTCAGTTTGATTAGGGCATAGATTCGCGCATTTTATTTTATTTTGCTTGGTGACTTACTTTGTTCTGTCTGTTACTACTTTGAACCACTTAAATCCTACTGTCTGTATTTAATAAAATCACTTTTTATTTAGTAATTTACTCGGAGTATGTATTAATACCTGAGGGAGCAAACAACTGTGCATATCTCTCTATCAGTGTTATAGAGGGCGAACAATTTATGAGTTTGCCCTGCATAAGCTTTATGCAGGGTAAAACGGATTTACCTGGGTTTAGACCCCATTGGGAGTTGGGCATCTGAGTGCTAAAGACAAGCACACTACTGTGAGCTGTTTTCAGGTAAACTTGCAGCTTTGGGACAAGTGATTCAGACCCTGGATCTGTGTCTGGAGCCAAACGGGAGTGTCTGGCTCAGCAAGACAGGGTGCTGGAGTCCTGAGCTGGCAGGGAAAACAGGAGCAGGGGTAGTCTTTGCACATCGGGTGGCAGCTCCCAAGGGGGTTTCTGTGATCCAACCCGTCACAGTGGCGTAGTCGAGCAGGATCTGTGCACAGCTGATTGCTTTGAGATACTGGTAGTGATTTTAAGTGAGTTTTAAGTGTGGTGGCTGGAGAACAGACAAAGTGGTTCTTCTTCGAGATGTGTTGTTCACGTCCATTACACATTAGGTGTACGCGCGCCGCGTGCACGGACGTCGGAAACTTTTTCCCTTAGCGGCTCCCGTCGGGCCGGCGGGGCCCCCACCTTCCCGCCAGAGCGGCGCCCCGCTCCAGGGTATATATATCCCTGCCGACCCGACCCCTCCAGTTCCTTCTTACCGTCCGTGGCGGCGTTGGAACAACTCTGTCTCTCGTCTGAGAGTGTCCCTTAGCAATAGTCATTAGAGTTATCTAGCAGTTATCAGTTAGTTGTAAGATAGTGTTTACTCAGTAGTTAACGGCTCATTAGAGTACTTAAAGCTCCTGCTGGGGTTGTTTGTTCAGCCCCGGCACCGGCCCCGGGCGGCGGGGTATGCCACACGCCCAGGGTTTTAAGGCCTGTGCCACGTGCCGCAGGCCTATGCCATTGAGCGACCCCCACGCTTCGTGTCTGCGTTGCCTGGGGGAAGCTCACCAGAAAGAGCGCTGCAAGATCTGCAAGGCCTTTAAGCCCAGAACTAAAAAAGAGAGGGACTTTCGCCTTAAGCAGCTGCTCATGGAGACGGCGTTACAGCCCTCCACTTCGACGGCACCGTCTGCCTCCGTGCGGAGCGCCCCGGTTTCGGTGCGGGAACCGGCGCCGGCGGGTCACTCGAAGACCGCGGCACCGACCCAGCGGGGAAGTGCACGACGCCGATCGTCTTCGCCGGCGAAAGTGAAGGGCCAACCTAAGGCCCGCGGTCGCTCCCCGCATAAGAAGGCGGCACCGGTAAAGACCTCGAGTGCCCCTAAGGCCGACACGGCCTCATCAAGGACCCCGGTAGTGGCTCCGGCGCCGAAGGGCCCGTCAAGCCCCGGGATGAGCGCGTCGAGCGACGATGAAGGGCTGGAGGAACTTGTGGAACAGCCCTCCACTCCGGACACGTTTGTGGCAGCTAAGGACCTCATCGCCTTGTCCGTTGAGGCCCCAGTACGCGCTGAAGGTGCCCCGCCTATGCTGCCGCGCAGAGGCAAGCCGGCGATGGTGCGCCCATCACGGTCGCCGTCTCGGCACCGTTCCAGGGACTGGTCCCGGTCGAGCTCCGCCTCGGTGGACTCCCGGTTGCCCCCGGCGCAAGAAGCACCGCAGCAGTCGGGCTTCAGCAAACGATCGGCACCGACTCAGCAACCGAGCACGAGTCGGCACCGCGAAGCATTGGCGGCTCGTTACCCAAGGCCGACCAGCCATAGCCGTTCCCGGTCCCGTGATCACCGGTACCGTTCCAGGTCCAGGTCGACGAGGCGCCATTCCAGGTCCTGGTCGCGAAGGCGCTACTCTCCAAGATCGGACCGGCACCGTCCTACGGCTCCACCGTGGCCTTCCAGGTCACCGTCCGTGGTCTCGGGGACTGACTCAGACCGATACGGCGGGGTTGCCCGTAGGTCACAGACCAGCAGGGACTACGGACAGTCACAATGGGGCCAGCCGAGCCAATGGCCATTCTGGACACTCTGGGCCTACCACCAACAAGGGCCCCCATCGAGGGCCTCGAGATCCGGGCCATCCCGGTACCGATCCCGCTCCCCGCGGCACCGTCCGCCATCGTATAGGGAGGCAACGGTCTCTAGACCACCGGAGCGGGAAGGAGTGGACTCGGCACCGAGTACGGTACCGTCCCAATCCCACGCGGCGGGTCAGGCCGCAGAGGAGCAATTGGCTGAGCCCGGATTGCAGGATAATGAGGATGGGCAGAAGGCCCCGACCTCTTCCTCCTCGCCAGATGAGGCGGTTGCGGGCACATTGGTGTCCGGCCCTCCCCCGATTGACCATCAGGCACATCAAGACCTGCTTCGCCGGGTAGCCCTCAATCTGGGTTTGCAGGCGGAGGAGACCGTAGAGCAGGACGACCCCATGGTCGATATCCTGAGCCCAGAGGGCCCCTCCAGAGTCGCTCTCCCGATTATACGGACAGTACAGTCCAACTATAAGACGGTGTGGCAAACACCGGCCTCCAGTGCACCAACTGCAAAAGGCGTGGAGAGAAAATACTTCGCCCCATCTAGAGGGTTTGACTTCCTCTTTCTACATCCGTCCCCCTGTTCGCTGGTGGTCTCGGCGGTAAACGAGAAAGAGCGGCATGGCCAGCAAGCTCCTGCCCCCAAGGGCAAGGAAGCTAAGAGATTGGACTTATTCGGGAGGAAAGTCTATTCATCGGGAGGCCTTCAACTGAGGATCGCCAATCAGCAGGCGATTCTAAACAGGCACAGTTTTAACTCCTGGGCATCAGTCGCCAAGTTTAAGGACTCCCTCCCACCTGACGCTCATCAGGAGTTCACGGCCCTGGTGGATGAGGGAATGGCAGTGGCCAAGACCTCTTTACAGGCCGCTCTAGACTCAGCCGACGCTGCGGCTAGAACAATTGCGTCGGGAGTCGTGATGAGGCGTTCGGCGTGGTTGCAGGCTTCAGGTCTCCCGCCGGAGGTACAGACCACGCTGCAGGACCTCCCGTTTGAAGGTTCGGGCTTGTTTTCCGACCAGACGGACGCCAGGCTGCATAGCCTTAAGGACTCACGAGCGACCCTTAAGTCGTTGGGTATGCACACGCCGGTGACGCAGCGTAAGCCCTTCAAGCCCCAGCCGCCGCAAAGGCATTACCACCCTCGGCCCCGACACGAGCCTTACCGCCGTCGAGGCAGGGATAACAGGCGGAGACGAAACAATACGCCTAACCAGGGCCAGAATCATGGCCAGGGCAAGCCACAGCCGGGAAATAAACCAGGCTTTTGAAGCTACGCCCGAGGACAGCGTACCACTTCATATTCCGGATCCTCCTTTGGGTTTCAAGGACCGTCTGTCCCGTTTCTACCGGGCCTGGTCGCGCATAACATCGGACCGCTGGGTCCTGCGCACAGTGAAGGCGGGCTATACCCTCCAGTTTTCCTCGCCCCCTCCCTGCCATCCCCCTTCCCCGTCCCTCTTCAGGGACCCTTCTCACGAGCAACTCCTCATACAGGAGGTACAGACCCTTCTCGCTGCAGGAGCAGTAGAAGAGGTCCCTCTGGACCTAAGGGGAAAAGGATTCTATTCCAGATACTTCCTGATTCCCAAGGCAAAAGGGGGCCTCCGTCCTATCTTGGACCTGCGCGATCTAAACAGGTTCCTGATCAAAGCGCGCTTCCGTATGGTCTCCCTTGGAACTATTATTCCATCCCTGGATCCGGGGGATTGGTATGCTGCCCTCGATATGAAAGATGCCTATTTTCACATCGCAATCAATCTGGCCCACAGGCGTTTTCTGCACTTCGTCGTCGGCCAGCGCCATTTCCAATTTACGGTCCTTCCCTTCGGCCTGGCGTCAGCACCACGAGTGTTTACGAAGTGCATGTCCGTGGTAGCAGCCTTCCTTCGAAAAAGAAGGATGCGTGTGTTCCCGTACCTGGACGATTGGCTACTCGCGGGCAGGTCGGAGGCCGAAGTCCGATCTCACGTAACGCTGGCCTTGCAGACGTTCGACAAGCTCGGCCTCCGGGTCAATGTGCCGAAATCCACGTTAGTCCCCACACAGAGGCTGGACTTCATAGGTGCTACCCTGGACTCGGTAACCGCGCAAGCGAGTTTACCAGAGGCACGGTTCATGTCAATTCACGGGGCCGTAAGCTCGGTCCAAAAATTTCCCACGACAATGGCAAGGTGTTGCATGCAGCTTCTGGGGCATATGGGAGCTTGCACACACGTGGTCAGACATGCCTGGCTGAGGCTCCGGCCTTTACAGTTGTGGTTCGCCCACACGCATCGCCCCAACAGAGACCCATTGGATCAAGTAGTCACGATCCCGAACCAGGTACTCAGCTCGCTACGCTGGTGGCTCGATCGCCAGCAGGTATGCGAGGGGATCCCCTTTGCTGCCCCACAACCCACTCTGACGTTAGTGACAGATGCATCAGACATGGGTTGGGGGGCGCACCTGGGGGAACTGCGGACCCAAGGGCTGTGGTCCAGAGAGGACAAGCTGCTTCACTTCAATCTGAAGGAGCTAAGAGCGGTTCGCCTCGCCTGCCAGACCTTCCATGCCTTCCTAAAAGGTCACAGCGTGGCAGTCCTGACGGCCAACACTACCGCCATGTTCTATATAAACAAGCAGGGCGGGTCCCGGTCTTCTCCCCTCTGTCACGAAGCACTCCAATTATGGAACTTCTGTATAGCCCATGCGATACACCTCATCGTGACGTATCTTCCGGGAATTCAAAACGGCTTAGCGGACCGCCTCAGCCGATCCTACCGAATGCACGAATGGACGTTGAGAGGAGACGTCCTGCATTCGATCTTCCGGAGGTGGGGTTTTCCCCGGGTGGATCTATTCGCCACCAGGGACAACAGCCAATGCCCTCAGTTCTGCTCGTTCCAGAACCTCAGCCGGGGATCATTAGCGGATGCTTTCATGATCCCATGGGGAGGGAGCCTAAAATATGCCTTCCCTCCATTTCCACTTATACACAAGGTTCTTCTCAAGACCCGCAGGGACAGGGCAACGATCATACTTATTGCCCCGGCCTGGCCTCGCCAGCATTGGTTCACGTCCCTGCTGGAACTGTCCATGACCGATCCAATCACCCTTCCCCTCCATCGCGACCTAGTCACACAAGACAAAGGTCGCCTACTCCACCCGAACCTGTCTTCGCTTCATCTCACGGCATGGTATCTCTCTGGCTGAACGATGCAGAACACAGGTGCTCTCACCAGGTTCAGCAAATCCTCCTTAATAGTAGGAACCCCTCCACAAGGGCAACATACCTGGCGAAGTGGAAAAGGTTCTCCCACTGGTGTGAGCCTCAACGCATACAACCTTTACAGGCCTCAGTTCCGTCCATCTTGGACTATTTACTGCACCTCAAGAATCAAGGGCTTGCGCCCGCCTCAATTAGAGTTCACTTAGCCGCTATTTCGGCTTTCCATCCGGGAGAGTTGGGAGTGTCAGTATTCTCCAACCCCACAGTGGCCCGATTCCTCAAGGGGCTGGAAAGAGTGTTTCCCTACTCACGCCCGCCGGTTCCGACGTGGTCTCTGAACCTAGTCCTAAATAGACTCATGAGTCCTCCCTTTGAGCCCCTGGCCACTTGCTCCCTCACGCACCTCTCGTGGAAGGTGGCGTTTCTCGTGGCCATCACGTCGGCCAGAAGGGTATCGGAATTGAGGGCCCTCTCTTCGGAACCACCCTATACGGTGTTCCATAAAGATAAGGTGCAACTTAGGCCGCACCCCAAATTCCTCCCAAAGGTGGTATCACAGTTTCACATGGGGCAAGACATTTGCCTACCGGTGTTTTTTCCTAAACCCCATACGGACCCTCACCACCGCAGCCTACATACCCTGGATGTCCGAAGGGCGTTGGCATTTTACCTGGAGCGGACCAGGTCGTTCCGCAGAACACCCCAGCTGTTCATTGTGATTGCGGAACGTATGAAAGGCTTGCCTATCTCGACACAGCGCTTGTCGGCATGGATTGTGCATTGTATACGGACTTGTTATGAGCTCGCCAATGTTCCGGCCCCGGAGATCTGGGCCCATTCGACTAGAGCCCAAGCGTCCTCAGTGGCCTACTTGGCGCAGGTCCCTATCCAGGAGATCTGTAAGGCAGCCACCTGGTCGTCCATACATACGTTCACAGCCCACTACGCGATCCATCATCAGACCAGAGAGGACGCGATGGTCGGTCGGGCTGTGTTACAGTCAGTTGTACCTTGACTCCTACCCACCTCCAATGGTAAGCTTGGGAATCACCTAATGTGTAATGGACGTGAACAATCACTCGAAGAAGAAAGAACGGTTACTTACCTTCTGTAACTGTTGTTCTTCGAGATGTGTTGTTCACGTCCATTACACTTCCCACCCTCCTTCCCCTCTGTCGGAGTCTCCGGCAAAAAGGAACCGGAGGGGTCGGGTCGGCAGGGATATATATACCCTGGAGCGGGGCGCCGCTCTGGCGGGAAGGTGGGGGCCCCGCCGGCCCGACGGGAGCCGCTAAGGGAAAAAGTTTCCGACGTCCGTGCACGCGGCGCGCGTACACCTAATGTGTAATGGACGTGAACAACACATCTCGAAGAACAACAGTTACAGAAGGTAAGTAACCGTTCTTTACTGGTTTGTTATTTTCTGTTTGCTTATTTCGGGAAAGGGAAGTAGGGACAGAAAAGGAAGCAAAATAAGTAAGAATGAAGATCAAAAGAAGCTAAAACTACACAAGTTTCAAATTGCCCAGAAAGACTGAACAATGGGCACTGGGAATGTCTCTGTTAACTAAGAAGCCCCTGAGCTGAGTGCATCTCAGTTTCAGTGAACTGCAGATGGGTGTGGCCCAACCTCCGTCTGTGCTGAAGCTGACTGGGATGTCTAATTTAGCAAGACAGGAGTGGAGGGGTGCCTGTTCTGGCAGGAGGGTGTTCTCTGTGGTATCCCAGCTCATTAAGTGATGGTCTCAAGGGAAGACAAATGGAAATTGATGTACAATTCGCCTGGGAAAAGGCTGACCTGGAAAAAGGAAAGGCTGCCCATCAGCCTGGACTTCAGAGACAAAGCAAGTAAAACACAGAAGCATGACCTGGCTGTAATGGAGTGAAAGAGGTGCACAGAGACATGTATCCTGGTGACTGCTGCGATGGGAACAAACCCCAAGGACTCTAGCTGGAAGCAAACCCAACCTGAGTGAAAGGGGGGGGATTTGGCTGGCCAGCGAAAGGTCCCTCATAGCTGGTAGCTGTGAGCCTACAGCTGGATCAGGGTCTCTTTCCCTTTTGGGGGACACAGGAGTGTCTGCCCCATAGGGGAGCCCAAAAACGAATTTTACGTATACTGCCTCCACCATGGTCAGTGTCCAAGTCTCTGGCAGTAAGTTCAGGAGGAGGGTGTGACGTTGTGCAGTCTATATGGTTTTATAAAAACTTGATAATAAGTCAATATAATGTAACTGAGATAGTTTTAGAGAAAATACGGTAATAAGTGAATGTAAGTAACTGGGATATGCCTCATGCAAAAGGTCTCTTGTAAGATATCATTACAAAGCTTATAATCTACTGAGTATGATCATCTGATTTGTATAAATGTACCACTCTTGTATCTAAAACTAGAAATATAAAATGTAACTCTGAGGGCCTATTGTAATTGTGTAAAGTGTGGACCATTAATGATGGTTTGGAATCTTGATGACTCCCATTGTCTGCAGATGGCTGTATTTACCTATGAGTCTTCCTGTATATGTGTGTGCTGGCAAGTGAGTAATGAAGTCTTGCAGTGACATGTGATCATGTCACCTGAACTGGAATCCATCTTTAACCTGGTGCTTTTCCAGTGAGGGGGGGTGGAAACCCAGAGAGACAAAGAGTTCCCGCCTGATGCAAAAGATATAAAGGGGGGAAGAGAACAGAGAGAGAGAGAGGAGCCATCATGAAGAATCCCCTAGCTACCACCTGAGCTGCAACAAGAGCTGTACCAGGGGAAAGAATTGTGCCCAGGCCTGGAAGGTGTCCAGTCTGAGAAAAACTTACTGAAGCATCTCTGAGGGTGAGATTATCTGTATTTAGTTTGATTACGCATAGATTTGCGCATTTTATTTTATTTTGCTTGGTGACTTACTTTGTTCTGTCTGTTACTACTTTGAACCACTTAAATCCTACTGTCTGTATTTAATAAAATCACTTTTTATTTAGTAATTTACTCAGAGTATGTATTAATACCTGGGGGAGCAAACAACTGTGCATATCTCTCTATCAGTGTTATAGAGGGCGAACAATTTATGAGTTTGCCCCGCATAAGCTTTATACAGGGTAAAACGGATTTATCTGGGTTTAGACCCCATTGGGAGTTGGGCATCTGAGTGCTAAAGACAAGCACACTACTATGAGCTGTTTTCAGGTAAACTTGCAGCTTTGGGACAAGTGATTCAGACCCTGGATCTGTGTTGGAGCCAGACTGGAGTGTCTGGCTCAGCAAGACAGGGTGCTGGAGTCCTGAGCTGGCAGGGAAAACAGAAGCAGGGGTAGTCTTTGCACATCAGGTGGCAGCTCCCAAGGGGGTTTCTGTGATCCAACCCGTCACAAATTCTACCCCCATGGAGCCGCAGCAGCTCCTGCACACACAGCGCTGTTTACACAGGCGCTTTTCATAGAAGCGGAGCGGCGGCGGTGCGGTCAGGGGAGCAGGCGGAGGCGAGCTGGGGCGGCGAGGGCACTTTTTCCCCATGGCCCGGAGTCGGCATCTATGATGGCCGGCGCCAGAATGCCGCCCCAAGCACCTGCTTGTTTTGCTGGTGCCTGGAGCTGGCCCTGGGAGAGGGGATGGGAGCCAGACCAGATCAGTAGAACAGGTCAGCCACCGACTCACCACTCACCTCCTCCCCCCCTCCCCCCTTCGGCTCACCTACTCACCCCCTGCCACTGCCCGCCCACTCGCCTCCTCAGCCCTCCACCCGCCCGGCTCACCTACTCATTCCCTGCCACTGCCCGCCTGCTTGCCTCCTCAGCCCCCGTGCCTCACCCACCGCTTGCCTACTCACCCCCCTCCCCCCCCACGGGCCGCACAGTGAGCCCATCTACTCAACCCCCGTGGGCCGCACAGTGGGCCCCCGCGGGCCACATGTTGTGCAGGCCTGGTATAGAGCCAATATTCATAACTTCAACTACAAAATTGATACACACATATAGACAGCATAATCATAACCAGTAAACCATAACCTTGTCTTAGACACCCCATTTGACCCCCTTTATACAAGATTTGGGTGCCACTACCGGACCTTGGTTGCAACAATGATCTATATGGTCCCAGATTATATCAATAACTTCACACCCCCAATGCAAAATTGATGCAGGAAGGGATGACACAAACATCACTGATTGCATCCCAAGAGCTCCCCATCCTTGGGTCTGTCTCACTACAGCTAGTATTGGGTTAGAAGCCATACCAGTGTATAACAGAAATGGTTTATCAAAAACTCATGTTTAATAACATGATTGAATGTCTTTACAAACTCAAGGTAAAACTTGGTTAGAACAATAGTGGATTGGATCTGCTCTTGCAGCATGGTACCTGTTTATGTCTTGTGTGAACTTGCCAAGAGCTAAAGAAAACAGCTACTTTGTCCATACAAGCTCTGGCAAATGTTTGGAACCCAGTCAACATCAAGTCAATGTAGACGTCAAGGTTGCTCATAGTACAGGAATCTTGGCATTTAGCCATGAAAGCAATATGGTAGTGTGCCTCAGTTTCCCTTTTTTTATACAGCACATTAGGTCTGGAATGTCTTTTCCCCGTGAAAAGTTCCAATACTGTTTACAGGCATTAACTGTGAAACATCAGTATAACAAGGCCTTTTAACATAAAGTCTGTTCTCATGTATTCCTTTTAACATGTTCAAGGGATGTTCCAAAAGATTAGGCACATTGTACATTTGTACAGTTTGTGGTAATAGCAACACATTAGTTACAAAAATTACCATTAGCAATAACAACAAATTCATTGCAAGTGTCCATCTACAGTCATGTTTGTCATGCCACACCTTTGGCTCAATACCATTGGAGTTTGGGCATTTTAGGGTTAACCTGTGGCTTCCCTTTGCAAAATTCAGTTTTCCCTTTTCTCCGTGTTCTGCAGGATCAAACCCTGATTTCTCTTGCTTAACAGATGGTTGTTAATAAACCATAAACCCAGTATCTTTATTCAGTCCAGGATTTTTAGTGTCTAGCAAAGTTATGAATTTAAACTCCCAAGCCCGTCTTTTTGAAAATGTTGTGCAGGTTTCCTTTGAGGACAAGGGCTGACGGATCACATACAAGAGTGAAGTGTGAAGGTAAGTGGGGTGATCCGTGGGTTTCCTCTGTATAGTTGTCTGTAGGGTTCCAAGCATTGGCAAACACTGTCCCCTGCGTGTACTTGGTGGTTCAAAGGGGAGTGGGTGGGGTGGCACCCAGTGGGTTTTGGAGTTCAGAGAATATCAGGTGTGCGAGGCTCTTGGCACCTTGCAGGATCAAGGCCTTTGAGTGTATTTATTATATAAGGAGGGTGTGTATAAATATGTTGTTGTTGGTCAGAGGGACATTTTTGCAGGTAATAAAATGGAACACTTCTGTGTAGACCTGAGTAGACCTTATTCCACAGTTGCCCATTCTGGGGCTTCTCCCACCTTTCTGTCAAACAGCTGGTACTGGCCACAGTTGGAGACGGGGATAGTGGAATTGCAGGAAACTCCTTTTTATTGTGTTTATGTAAAGTCAAAGAAGCAGCTTGGAGGAAAGGGACCCGAGAGCCCCCTGTGGCTAATCAGCTGCAGAGAAGCCAGAGGACAGACTGGTTTCACTTCTCAGACATTAGCAGGTAGCAAGGAATGCTTGAAAGCCGCTCAACTGCATGCAGAGCTCCATAAAGACTCTTTTTTAGTTGTTCTCTGAACCTAAGTGGGAGAGGGACCACGTGTTTGGGTTTCAAAGGGTTTGTTATGTTTAGGGGACAACTGAACTATTTAGTTCTTGGGTAAAAGACCAGTGACTGGTGGGTGCAGGTGCCCTGCATAACTATACAATAACATCACCACAGTATTTGCCCCCCTACCAGTGCAGAGGGTGTTACTTACCTAATGTTTCTAACCTGGTTAGTCTGATATCTAGTTTTCTGTCCCCCTGCCCCTCTCAAAGGAGCGGCGGGGGGAACAGACTAAGCTCTGTGGTGCAAAGGCTGCTTCTCAAGCTATGTCTATGCTGTGCCTGACGCAATGGATCCGTAACCTCAACTGGGTTCCTAGGTGCTACTGTGCTATTATTAATAATAATAATAAAGACTCCAACCCCCCAACTCTGCTCTTCTACCTCTTTCCTGCCCTTTGTCTTTGTTGTAGAACTTGAATCCTTGGTGCCACAGAGCTCCTTGTCCCCCACTGACTCTGGGAGGGGAAGATGCAGAAATCTAAAATTAACATCAGCAGAGAGTCCTGTGGCACCTTGTAGACTAACAGACGTGTTGGAGCATGAGCTTTCGTGGATGAATACCCACTTCGTCATATTCACCCACGAAAGCTCATGCTCCAATATGCCTGTTAGTCTATAAGGTGCCACAGGACTCTTTGCTGCTTTTACAGATCCAGCCTAACACGGCTACCCCTCTGATACTTAAAATTAACATGTGCACTTAGACCTACGCTGGTCTTTCAGACTCTGCAAGTGTGAGAATAATTCCATAGCAATAGTGCTTTTCAACCAGTCATTTGGTATCAGTCCGGCTCTGTGAGATGGAACGGGATCTAGCTCCTGTCTTTGTACTTAGTGGATCCCCATTACAATAGTATTTGAGCCCCTCGCAATCTGCAGTGCCTGGCTGTTATTCCCTCTGTACAGGTGGGGAATTGAGGCACAGGGAAGCTATGTGACTTGCCCAAGGTAACACAGGGAGTCTGTGGTGGAGCAGGGAATTGCACCCAGATCTCATAAATCACAGGCTGGTGTCCCACCACGGCGCTGCATCTTACAACGAGGGACACCATACCCTAAGCCAACACCCTCTCAACACACAGCTCAACTCTGTTTTTCCACAGTGATAGTCTCCCCGAGGGGAGGTGCACTGTTCCTGGAGGTACTGCAATACCAGGTCGATGCGTGGAGGGGATGGAGCAAGCTCCTATTCCATCTCCTGTTCGTACGAAACCCTCCATTCTCACTGGCAAAGCAGAGCTCAGTACAATCAGAAAGGTGCATGTTTTGCACAATGGCATATGTTCCAGTTGTTTGTTCCCATCTCCTGAATCTACCACCATGTGACTTTCTGGAGCATGCATGAGAACATCCCCATAACAGAAAAGAGAAGTCAGGTTCAGTTTCCACTGCCCTATCGGGCGATGTGCTGGAGAGCTGCTTATCCCTGTTCCCGTGCTGCATGCGAGCTGAATATAAATCTGTCTCTGAGGAGATTAGAATCCAAAGAGTTTCTGAGGGGCAGGTCTGCTCTAGCTGTGTGGAGAAGAGACAGAATCTGTTAAGACTCTGGGGGGTTCCCAGTTTGATATTTAATTATCGAAAATGTGCCATTTATTGGGGAGGGGGTGTCATCTCAGAGGTTCCTTTGCCTTTCTCTTCCTTTCCCTCCCTCCCTCCCAAGACTAGGTAAAGCTGCAGCAACGGATTCCTAGAGTTTAAGGGCAGCAGGGACAATGGGATCATTTGATCTGACTGCCTGTGTAACACAGGCCATAGAATTTCATCCATTTGCCCCTGTAGGGAGCCAACTAACGTGTTGGAGTACGGTGGCATGCAGGCTTGGAGTCTGGCGAGACGGAGAATACAACGCTGCCCTCAGCCGTTTCTTCCAACGGGGCACCAATGAACATGCCAAAGCTATCAACTCTGTCAGGTGGGATCCCTGCAGATTTAGGTGCTTGTCTACATGGGAATAGTTCCTGCCATGGCTATAGTGGAATAGCTTTGGAAGCAGAGCAGTAATTTTGGGGAATAAAGTTGCTTTTATTTGGAATAGAGTGTCCATGTGTGTGGGGGTTATACTGGAATAGCTACAGCGCCGTGGTTGCTCTGCTTAGAGGAGGTCAGTCGATTCCCCCATGTAGACGAGCCCTTAGACTGCAGGTTTTGTGGGTCCCAGCAGCCAGCTCTGCTCAGTCTCCAGCGCTCACTTTGTTTTGGTAGCTTCCTCGCTCTACCGCTGGGGCCGTGGAGCTCTGGTGCCACCTGCTGGTTGTGATTGCAAAGCTTGGTGGAAAAACAAAAAACTGCAAGGGCGGGGGAAGCAACTCTCTCACTGAGCCCTGGTCTACGCTACCAGCCTATGTTGGTATAAAATGCATTCCCTGAGCGACACGTTATATTGACCTAGCCCCCCGGGTCGACTGGGGTTTCTCCTGTGGACATAGCTACTGCCTCTCAGGGAGGGGCAGCGCCTACGCTGACGGGAGAAGCTCTTTTCGTGGCGTAGGTAGTGTCTTCACTAAATGCTGCAGCGCTGTAAGTGTGAGCACCTGCCTGGGATAAATCAATCGCCACACAACAGCCTTTCACGGAAGAAACAACGAGGAGTCCTTGGGGCACCTTAGAGACTAACCCATTTATTTTGGCATAAGCTTTTGTGGGCTATAGCTCACTTCACCAGCTGCATGGAGTGAAAAATACAGCAGGCAGGTATAAATATACAGCACATGAAAAGATGGGAGTTGCCTTACCGGGTGGGGGTGTCGGTGCTAACGAGGCCAATTCAATCAGGGTGGAGGTGGCCCATTCCCAACAGTTGACAGGCAGGTGTGAATATCAACAGAGGGGAAATTACTTTTTGTAGTGACCCAGCCACTCCCAGGCTTTATTCAGGCCTAGTTGGATGGTGTCAGGTTTGCAAATGAATTCCAGTTCTGCAGTTTGTCATTGACTCCTTGCTGATACAGACTAACGGGGCTACGCCTCTGAAACCTTTCACAGAAGAGAAACACTGAGCACTTCACAGCTGTAAAGCATGTCGCAAGCACTGCATAATGTACACTCCTCACAAAGCTCCTTGGAGAGGAGGTAAATAGCTTAATCTTCACTCTGCAGAGGAATTCGAAAGGGGCAGCCACCTGAAGTGTCCTGTCCCAAGCCACATTGTAAGAACCAGAAGTTAAATATTAGTGTTTTGAACTTACATTACAGAAGATTGGGACCCCTGTGTGCTGGGTGCAGTACCACACCTAGTGCCTTCACTAGAGCTTACAAACCAAAATGCACAGACCATCTGTTGGATGGGGAGAAGAATACAACCTGTCTGTATAATTAATGCAGTTATTTGTATACATGTGACCTTCACTATTATATAAAAAAAGGTAAGTATCTCCCTGATAGACCCTTATTCATTCCTCTTACTGTTAAAAGTACTCACTCCAGAAAGTAGAATCCCCACTTTTTAAAAAATTCTCTAGTAACGCTCACACGTATAGACTCACAAAATTATAACAGAAACTTAACACAACAATTTTTCATCCATACCCCCCAAATATCAAATATTTAAGATTAAAAGTGTTATAAAGGCCAGTTTAAAAGAAAGAGAAGTCAACTGATTCTATTTTTGAACCACAATAGTCTCCCCGAGGGGAGGTGCACCGTTCCTGGAGGTACTGCAATACCAGGTCGATGCGTGGAGTGGATGGAGCAAGCTCCTATTCCATCTCCCTGTTCCAAAAATCCATTTAATATATAGTCCTCAGATAGAGGACGTATCAGATATTAAACTAATACGAACAGATTTAAAAGTTTATTAGATAATGATTAAAAATAGATGATACACAGAGTTTGAAAAGTCAGTTATTTTGGTATTGGGCAGCACATAATATATACAGTCTGCAATGTCCCCAATGGGGGGGGGGGGGGAAACGGTGGGCGAGATCAAGATACAGCTGGCAAGCGGTGAGGGTCCATCACTCATACAGAAAGTACAGACAGTCATGGGTATAAGTAAGCGGGCTGGGTAATGGGGATGGGGTGACCCTCACGTGGTGGGGTTCAGTTAGATTTGGTGGGTTCAGGGCTCAGGGGATAAAGTCCAGCAGGGGGGGGTTTACGGGTCTCTTCCCCCTGCGTGGGTGTGTGTGTCCCTTTGGAGCCTCTCCTGAAGTCATACAAGCAATTCCCTCAGACACTGCAGTTTCCCAGTATCACCACCAGCACCACTCATTATGGGGATGAATGTTTATAAAAACCAATACCCCCGTAAAAGAAAGAAGATTCTCCCAATCTGAAAGGACCAGGTCCCAGACCCAGGTCAATATACAAGTCAGAACTTACCCACAAACCATGCTGTTACCAATTCTTTAGAATCTAAAATCTAAAGGTTTATTCATAAAAAGAAAGAAATACAGATGAGAGTTAAAATTGGTTAAATGGAATCAACTACAACAATTGCAAAGTTCTTGTTTCAGGTTTGATGGGAATACTGCTGATTTAAACCAATCAAGTCTCTGGAGTACAAACATCCCAGCTTGGATGGGTTGTGAGGCCCAGGGGCTGTTGAACAGCTGGATCACCTCTAAAGCCAGCATGTCCTTGACCTCTCTCTCCAAGTTCTGGGCTGTTTTCCCAGTGACTCTGAACGGGGGACTGCTGATGGGAGGATTGGCTCCCATCTCAGGGAAGAGATTCACCAGGGGGGTCTTCCGCCTTCTCCTCCCAATCATTCCTTTCCAGGTGCAGGGGTCCCCTCACTCTCCTCCCATATAGCAGCTCGAAAGGGAAGAACCCTGTGGATTCCTGGGGCACTTCCCTGTACCGCAGGTGGGGCAGTTACTTGTCTCAGTCCTGCGGATGCTGATTCATAAAAGTCATCATCATCTTCAGGGTCCCATAAAATCTCTTCAGCAGCCCATTGGATTGATAGTGATATGCAGAGGCCCAGGTGGGCCAGACCCCACATTTCTCCCACAAGCTCCAGAGCAAGGCTGACATGAAATTGGACCCCTGGTCTGCAAGGACCTCACTGGGGACCCTCACTCTGCTGAAGATGGTCAGCAGCACGTCTGCCTCGGTGGAGGACAGAGCCACTGCCCATCACCACCAGGATGTATTTCTTCCCCGACCAGGTTGCCTTGCTGAGGGACCCCACTATGTCCACAGCCACCTTCTGGAAATGTTCCTCTATGATGGGCAGGGGTCTCAAGGGAGCTTCACCCTTATTCTGGGCCTTCCCCACCCTCTGGCAGGGGTCGCAGGACCTGCTGGACTGCATCACAGACTCCAGGCCAGTAAAAGTTCTGCAGCAGCTGCTGCAGGGTGGACTGGATCCCCTGGTGTCCAGAGAGAGGGACATCGTGGGCCAGCTACAATAGCCTGTGGCGGTACTTCTGGGGCACACTACCAGCTGTCTCCTGAACCCCCACTCTTCCACTTCCCCTTGGGGATCCCATTCCTGGTACAGAAATACCTTGTCCCACAGGAATCTTTCCCTGCAGCCTTCCCCAAGGGGGTTTGCAGCACTGTGGACAGCAAGTTCCCTCAGCTTCTACAATGAGGAATCCTTCTGCAGCTCGGTCTGGAATTCAGCTGCTGGGGAAGGGAGTGGAACCTGTTCCCTCTCGCTGGCTGGGCCTGGGGTCAGAGCCTCGCTGAGCCCTGTCCCTGGTAGCCCCCTCCCTGCCATGGAATTACTTCCCAGCAGCACCTCTGGACAATGCAAACCTAGTTGCCAGCCGTCCTGTCCTGTCCTGCCTGTGTCGTTTCCCCCCCACTGAGCCCCAGGGGCCTGGTTACAGGCAGGCAGGTATCACAAGCTTAGCAGCTCCTCCCCCTTGCCAGCCAGGTCATTTGTATTTTCACTAACAATTTCAGTCTCAGCTGACTGGTTCCCTAGATTCAAATTCAAATCCTCAGCCATTACAGGAGCAGGGCCTGTATCCTGTCCCAAAGGGACACAGTCATCCCCCAACAGGAGGTCACAGCCAATATACTGGAGAACCCCAACTACCAGCCAGCCTGATCCCTCCTGGTCTGCACAGGGATCTGAGCCATAGGCAGGGCGAATGGCTACATACCGGGGACCTTCACCCAGGTCACGCAGCCCCTCAGCATCTGGTGGGGTTGCACCCCCTGGGCTGTCCCAGGATCTCGCCACGCCAGGAATGTCTCCCCATTGACCACCACCTTCCGCTCCCACTGGGGGTCCCAGGGGCCTGAGACCAGGAGACTCCGCGCAGACATATAGCCAGGCCCCCGAACTGGTAACTTTTAAGTTACTTTCACTCCTGCAAAGGAGAAAGCAGCTGTGGGACGTTGTTAGTGGTTTACAGATTGCTGTAAATAAACCATAGATCTAGTATCTTTATTCATTCTATGATTTTTAGTGTCTAGCAACGTGATGAATTTACACTCCCAGGCCCGTCTTTTGAAAGTGTTATGCAGGTTTCCTTTGAGGGCGAGGGCTGATAGATCACATACAAGAGTGATTGCTCTGTGAGAAGTGCTCACCCACAGGTGATGTGGTGGGCTTGTCTTATCGTCTTCTTGTATGAGTTCATAGTGATTGCCTGGTTTCACCCACTGTAACCTTCTGTACCTCAAAATAGCACTCTGTGGCCCCCATATTCATCATTCATACATCGTAGTGATATTTCATAAGAAGCATGCCATGTAAGATACCATATGAAAGGTCACGATCTACGGATACTCATTGTTCTGTCCAAATATGTACATCATTAGTGTGTATGCAGTTATGGGATTTAGCTGTAGGCTTGTTACTCAAATAAATTAGTTAGTCTCTCAGGTGCCACAAGTACTCCTGTTCTTTTTGCGGATACAGACTAACACAGCCGCTTCTCTGAAAACTGAAATACTGTACGGGGAGATTTTGTCAAACCAGTAAAGTGCCTGAAACCACTATGGCTTATTGTTAAAAGCAAGCTATTAAGCAGTCTCAGCTTGACCAAGGCAGGAGGGGAGGGGGTTTTGGGTGCCTCAGAAAGGGCAGCTTGACCCTGCATCCTTCCTGATAAGTACTGTGTTAAAGTTGCTGATACATGCATTTTAAAAGAGCAGGATGTACCCCCAGGAATGTCTATTGGGGTCTCAAGGCTGCAAACTCTAGAAAAACCCACACCTGGTTAATCAATAATCAGAAGGAGCTTCTTGCTTGCCCATTGGAACTGCTTGCTTAACAAGTTTTCTTTAAGGGACATGTCATTCTATGACTAATGTATAAATAAGGGGAAAAGCTTGAGATAGTTGGACTCGTTTTGGACTCTCCCTCTGGATACATCTTGAGGTCCCCACCGGCAGACGGAAGATTTGGCCACCGGAAGCCTGCCGCTGTTTCACTCGAGAGCCACACTCAGCGTTGGTAATTATCGAGGGTTGGGGGTGTTTTACTAATCTGTTGCGGACGTGTGTAAGTGCTTGAGACTAAGTAAAGTTTAGCTATCAGTGAAAGCACTCTTGCCTTGTCCTATTTGTGCCAGCCCTCTATCGGTCGGACGGCCATTTCTCCCCTGATTTATTTCCTGACACCACCTCGCACAGAGTAAAAGTTACCAAGAGCTTTGGGTTGAAAGAACCTTGGGTAACAATACATCATAGGTTTGGGAGTCTCTACTGCTAGGTGATGAACCACTCCCAGGAGGGTGCTAAACGGCCATTAATCAACAGGGGAGAAGTAATGAAAGGGGTTTACAATTCAATGACAATTGTGTAAGCACCACACAATAGGAACTGCTCAACTCTATGACTCAGTTGCACAAGATCACACTAGGGGAATTGCGTCTCCCCCTCCCCCGGCACTGACTTCTATTTGCAAGTTGGGCTCTGCTGGGTCCAGTGCACCCTAGTGGAGGTCTCTGCAGCCCATTTCTGGGGGGAGGAAGGGGAAGGAAATTCTGCACATAACATTAATTTTCCCAGGAGTAAGTGTTAACAGATCAAAATGCAGTTCGGGAAGGACCCTGAGGATGTGTTCAAGCTTTGTGGGTCATCCAAAAATGAAGGTACCCAAAAATAAGTGGACCCTTGGCAGAATTGTCCAGCTGCCCTGAAATATTATTGGCCAGCACTTGAACTCAAATTGCAGGGTCAAGGCCAATTAGGATTTAACTCCTCATCCTTTGAATTCAGCTGTTGGCAATTCTGCCAAGGGTCCACTTATTTTTGGGTACCTTCATTTTTGGATCCCCAACTTCTGAGAATTTTGTCCAGATTTCCCTTTTTTGAGGTTTTGCTTTCATATAGAAAGTGCCTGGATTGAAGTTCAACAGCTGTAGACATTACCTGAAAGCATTTTAAAAAACAAAATCTGATGACTGATCTGTTCCAGGCACGAGCCCAATCAAGCTTTGCAGTCCTATAATTCCATGACTGTTTCCCATCTTCCAAGCAGTATTTTGTAAAACAAAACCAAACCAAACCACAGGCCATATTTTTGGTGGTTCACTTTTCTAATGTTGGTGTTTAAATAGCCTCTTTCTTGTAGATATTTAGGCATGTGGGTAACTTTAAAACTCAATGGCCTAGATACTCATGTGTCTAAGTGTTTACTGTGCTGTCGCCCTAAAGTTGACATGGTCCACAAGCTTGTGTCTTTGTTTAGGGTTTGTTTGTTTAGGGTTTGTGCCTCTGTGCATGTGCAGTAATCAGCTGCTGACTTTATTTTTTTTCCCAGACAATAAAACAAAAGTTCTCTTTAGTGTGCACATCAGCTGACATCAGCTAATTTGACACAGTGTCAAGCACTACTGTTTTTGCAAAGTGCTGAAGCAAGTTAATATAATGACAACTTGATTAGAGTACCACTGAGACATTTCTAATGAGGGCTGTACAGTTGGGAAAGGGTGGGGAAAAGCGTGTCACAGGGGTTTGAGAGCCAAAGGGAGAAAGTCAGGCTACGTCTACACTACAGACCTTGCAGGGGCACACCGTGCCGCAGTGTAGCTTTCTCCTGTTGGCATAATTAAACGGCCCCCAATGAGCGGCGGTAGCTATGACGGCGGGAGAGCCTCTCCCACCAACACAGCGCTGTCCACACCGGTGCTTCTGGCAGTGAAACGTATGTCCGGCGGGGTGGGGTGGGGTGTTGTTATTTTTTTCCACACTCCTGACCAACAAAAGTTTTACTGACAAAAGTGCTAGTGTAGCCATATCCTCCTTAAAATGCAACCCATACTCTGTTTCACTTACTTGTATCTATCTTTCACGCATTAAGAGTTGAGTACTAAAATACTGGTTTTGCTTATTTATGTAATCCTCTAGTGCTTAAGAGCCCTAGTCAGGGACGAGGACCCCGCTGTGCTGGGTGCTGTTCCAACACAGAACAAAAAGACAGTCCCTGCACAGAGGGCTTACATACGAATCAGGTTTGACACTCCCTCAGTAATATCCTGCTAATTATCTGCAGAATGAACATCATCCCTCAGGTGTGTGTTGAGATAAGAAAAATAATCGTTCGGAGACTCCCATCCTCCCTTGTGCTGCTTACACCAAAACACAAACATTTCTTTCTTTCTTTCTCTTTCCTCTTTCTCTAACTTGTCTCTCTTCTGTGTTGGGCCTACAGACTTGTTTGGGTCAGGTGTACAGGCTCAAGCACTTGAGTAGGGTAAATATCAGTGCTTAATTTGTGCCAGGGCTGAGCCCCAGGACCTCTAGGCTTGGCAGTTCATAGTTCTGGCACTTCTGGGCTTGCTGCATCAGTTATGAATGTTAAAAAAAAAATTTGCTTGATCCCCGGCACCTCTTTCATTACAAATTAAGTACTGTTTAAGATCTTCCTTCCTTGATGAAGGGAAGACAATCCTGTGCGCTGTAGGGGGAGCGAGCAGGGCACCGAGTGTAAACTTGCAACGATAGGATTAGCAACCCGATGTCGTCAGCACGTTGCAGCGAAGGGGCTGGCTTCATGCAAATAGAGAGTATCTTTCAGGCAGAGAAACGAGCGACAAGGGGACAGCTAACAAATTTGAGGAATGTATTTGTTTTGAAGCTGAATTGTCAGGCAGGAGACGGTTTGCTTTGAATAGTAAAAATGGAGCGATTAGGTGAAGGAAGTATGATTAGATTAGAAGTCATCAAAAAATTGCTATGGCGTTAATGGCGCTCACTGGCATGTGTCACCGTCACATACAGAGCTGTAGAAATGGGAGGGCTGCCTAATATTTCAACGATAAAGTATCGCTTCTCGGCCTTTTGGCTAAGATCAAGTGTAGTATCTGTTCTTATCAGTTTAATATCTGATACGTCCTCTATCTGAGGACTATATATTAAATGGATTTTTGGAACAGGGAGATGGAATAGGAGCTTGCTCCATCCACTCCACGCATCGACCTGGTATTGCAGTACCTCCAGGAACGGTGCACCTCCCCTCGGGGAGACTATTGTGGTTCAAAAATAGAATCAGTTGACTTCCCTTTCTTTTAAACTGGCCTTTATAACACTTTTAATCTTAAATATTTGATATTTGGGGGGTATGGATGAAAAAATGTTGTGTTAAGTTTCTGTTATAATTTTGTGAGCCTATACGTGTGAGCGTTACTAGAGAATTTTTTAAAAAGCGGGGATTCTACTTTCTGGAGTGAGTACTTTTAACAGTAGGAGGAATGAATAAGGGTCTATCAGGGAGATACTTACCTTTTTTTATATAATAGTGAAGGTCACATGTATACAAATAACTGCATTAATTATACAGACAGGTTGTATTCTTCTCCCCATCCAACAGATGGTCTGTGCATTTTGGTTTGTAAGCTCTAGTGAAGGCACTAGGTGTGGTACTGCACCCAGCACACAGGGGTCCCAATCTTCTGTAATGTAAGTTCAAAACACTAATATTTAACTTCTGGTTCTTACAATGTGGCTTGGGACAGGACACTTCAGGTGGCTGCCCCTTTCGAATTCCTCTGCAGAGTGAAGATTAAGCTATTTACCTCCTCTCCAAGGAGCTTTGTGAGGAGTGTACATTATGCAGTGTTTGCGACATGCTTTACAGCTGTGAAGTGCTCAGTGTTACTCTTCTGTGAAAGGTTTCAGAGGCGTAGCCCCGTTAGTCTGTAACAGCAAGGAGTCAATGATAAACTGCAGAACTGGAATTCATTTGCAAACCTGACACCATCCAACTAGGCCTGAATAAAGCCTGGGAGTGGCTGGGTCACTACAAAAAGTAATTTCCCCTCTGTTGATATTCACACCTGCCTGTCAACTGTTGGGAATGGGCCACCTCCACCCTGATTGAATTGGCCTCGTTAGCACCGACACCCCCACCCGGTAAGGCAACTCCCATCTTTTCATGTGCTGTATACTTATACCTGCCTGCTGTATTCACACCTGCCTGTCAACTGTTGGGAATGGGCCACCTCCACCCTGATTGAATTGGCCTCGTTAGCACCGACACCCCCACCCGGTAAGGCAACTCCCATCTTTTCATGTGCTGTATATTTATACCTGCCTGCTGTATTTTTCACTCCATGCAGCTGGTGAAGTGAGCTATAGCCCACAAAAGCTTATGCCAAAATAAATGGGTTAGTCTCTAAGGTGCCCCAAGGACTCCTCGTTGTTTCTTCCGTGAAAGGCTGTTGTGTGGCGATTGATTTATCCCAGGCAGGTGCTCACACTTACAGCGCTGCAGCATTTAGTGAAGACACTACCTACGCCACGAAAAGAGCTTCTCCCGTCAGCGTAGGCGCTGCCCCTCCCTGAGAGGCAGTAGCTATGTCCACAGGAGAAACCCCAGTCGACCCGGGGGGCTAGGTCAATATAACGTGTCGCTCAGGGAATGCATTTTATACCAACATAGGCTGGTAGCGTAGACCAGGGCTCAGTGAGAGAGTTGCTTCCCCCGCCCTTGCAGTTTTTTGTTTTTCCACCAAGCTTTGCAATCACAACCAGCAGGTGGCACCAGAGCTCCACGGCCCCAGCGGTAGAGCGAGGAAGCTACCAAAACAAAGTGAGCGCTGGAGACTGAGCAGAGCTGGCTGCTGGGACCCACAAAACCTGCAGTCTAAGGGCTCGTCTACATGGGGGAATCGACTGACCTCCTCTAAGCAGAGCAACCACGGCGCTGTAGCTATTCCAGTATAACCCCCACACACATGGACACTCTATTCCAAATAAAAGCAACTTTATTCCCCAAAATTACTGCTCTGCTTCCAAAGCTATTCCACTATAGCCATGGCAGGAACTATTCCCATGTAGACAAGCACCTAAATCTGCAGGGATCCCACCTGACAGAGTTGATAGCTTTGGCATGTTCATTGGTGCCCCGTTGGAAGAAACGGCTGAGGGCAGCGTTGTATTCTCCGTCTCGCCAGACTCCAAGCCTGCATGCCACCGTACTCCAACACGTTAGTTGGCTCCCTACAGGGGCAAATGGATGAAATTCTATGGCCTGTGTTACACAGGCAGTCAGATCAAATGATCCCATTGTCCCTGCTGCCCTTAAACTCTAGGAATCCGTTGCTGCAGCTTTACCTAGTCTTGGGAGGGAGGGAGGGAAAGGAAGAGAAAGGCAAAGGAACCTCTGAGATGACACCCCCTCCCCAATAAATGGCACATTTTCGATAATTAAATATCAAACTGGGAACCCCCCAGAGTCTTAACAGATTCTGTCTCTTCTCCACACAGCTAGAGCAGACCTGCCCCTCAGAAACTCTTTGGATTCTAATCTCCTCAGAGACAGATTTATATTCAGCTCGCATGCAGCACGGGAACAGGGATAAGCAGCTCTCCAGCACATCGCCCGATAGGGCAGTGGAAACTGAACCTGACTTCTCTTTTCTGTTATGGGGATGTTCTCATGCATGCTCCAGAAAGTCACATGGTGGTAGATTCAGGAGATGGGAACAAACAACTGGAACATATGCCATTGTGCAAAACATGCACCTTTCTGATTGTACTGAGCTCTGCTTTGCCAGTGAGAATGGAGGGTTTCGTACGAACAGGAGATGGAATAGGAGCTTGCTCCATCCCCTCCACGCATCGACCTGGTATTGCAGTACCTCCAGGAACAGTGCACCTCCCCTCGGGGAGACTATCACTGTGGAAAAACAGAGTTGAGCTGTGTGTTGAGAGGGTGTTGGCTTAGGGTATGGTGTCCCTCGTTGTAAGATGCAGCGCCGTGGTGGGACACCAGCCTGTGATTTATGAGATCTGGGTGCAATTCCCTGCTCCACCACAGACTCCCTGTGTTACCTTGGGCAAGTCACATAGCTTCCCTGTGCCTCAATTCCCCACCTGTACAGAGGGAATAACAGCCAGGCACTGCAGATTGCGAGGGGCTCAAATACTATTGTAATGGGGATCCACTAAGTACAAAGACAGGAGCTAGATCCCGTTCCATCTCACAGAGCCGGACTGATACCAAATGACTGGTTGAAAAGCACTATTGCTATGGAATTATTCTCACACTTGCAGAGTCTGAAAGACCAGCGTAGGTCTAAGTGCACATGTTAATTTTAAGTATCAGAGGGGTAGCCGTGTTAGGCTGGATCTGTAAAAGCAGCAAAGAGTCCTGTGGCACCTTATAGACTAACAGGCATATTGGAGCATGAGCTTTCGTGGGTGAATATGACGAAGTGGGTATTCATCCACGAAAGCTCATGCTCCAACACGTCTGTTAGTCTACAAGGTGCCACAGGACTCTCTGCTGATGTTAATTTTAGATTTCTGCATCTTCCCCTCCCAGAGTCAGTGGGGGACAAGGAGCTCTGTGGCACCAAGGATTCAAGTTCTACAACAAAGACAAAGGGCAGGAAAGAGGTAGAAGAGCAGAGTTGGGGGGTTGGAGTCTTTATTATTATTATTAATAATAGCACAGTAGCACCTAGGAACCCAGTTGAGGTTACGGATCCATTGCGTCAGGCACAGCATAGACATAGCTTGAGAAGCAGCCTTTGCACCACAGAGCTTAGTCTGTTCCCCCCGCCGCTCCTTTGAGAGGGGCAGGGGGACAGAAAACTAGATATCAGACTAACCAGGTTAGAAACATTAGGTAAGTAACACCCTCTGCACTGGTAGGGGGGCAAATACTGTGGTGATGTTATTGTATAGTTATGCAGGGCACCTGCACCCACCAGTCACTGGTCTTTTACCCAAGAACTAAATAGTTCAGTTGTCCCCTAAACATAACAAACCCTTTGAAACCCAAACACGTGGTCCCTCTCCCACTTAGGTTCAGAGAACAACTAAAAAAGAGTCTTTATGGAGCTCTGCATGCAGTTGAGCGGCTTTCAAGCATTCCTTGCTACCTGCTAATGTCTGAGAAGTGAAACCAGTCTGTCCTCTGGCTTCTCTGCAGCTGATTAGCCACAGGGGGCTCTCGGGTCCCTTTCCTCCAAGCTGCTTCTTTGACTTTACATAAACACAATAAAAAGGAGTTTCCTGCAATTCCACTATCCCCGTCTCCAACTGTGGCCAGTACCAGCTGTTTGACAGAAAGGTGGGAGAAGCCCCAGAATGGGCAACTGTGGAATAAGGTCTACTCAGGTCTACACAGAAGTGTTCCATTTTATTACCTGCAAAAATGTCCCTCTGACCAACAACAACATATTTATACACACCCTCCTTATATAATAAATACACTCAAAGGCCTTGATCCTGCAAGGTGCCAAGAGCCTCGCACACCTGATATTCTCTGAACTCCAAAACCCACTGGGTGCCACCCCACCCACTCCCCTTTGAACCACCAAGTACACGCAGGGGACAGTGTTTGCCAATGCTTGGAACCCTACAGACAACTATACAGAGGAAACCCACGGATCACCCCACTTACCTTCACACTTCACTCTTGTATGTGATCCGTCAGCCCTTGTCCTCAAAGGAAACCTGCACAACATTTTCAAAAAGACGGGCTTGGGAGTTTAAATTCATAACTTTGCTAGACACTAAAAATCCTGGACTGAATAAAGATACTGGGTTTATGGTTTATTAACAACCATCTGTTAAGCAAGAGAAATCAGGGTTTGATCCTGCAGAACACGGAGAAAAGGGAAAACTGAATTTTGCAAAGGGAAGCCACAGGTTAACCCTAAAATGCCCAAACTCCAATGGTATTGAGCCAAAGGTGTGGCATGACAAACATGACTGTAGATGGACACTTGCAATGAATTTGTTGTTATTGCTAATGGTAATTTTTGTAACTAATGTGTTGCTATTACCACAAACTGTACAAATGTACAATGTGCCTAATCTTTTGGAACATCCCTTGAACATGTTAAAAGGAATACATGAGAACAGACTTTATGTTAAAAGGCCTTGTTATACTGATGTTTCACAGTTAATGCCTGTAAACAGTATTGGAACTTTTCACGGGGAAAAGACATTCCAGACCTAATGTGCTGTATAAAAAAAGGGAAACTGAGGCACACTACCATATTGCTTTCATGGCTAAATGCCAAGATTCCTGTACTATGAGCAACCTTGACGTCTACATTGACTTGATGTTGACTGGGTTCCAAACATTTGCCAGAGCTTGTATGGACAAAGTAGCTGTTTTCTTTAGCTCTTGGCAAGTTCACACAAGACATAAACAGGTACCATGCTGCAAGAGCAGATCCAATCCACTATTGTTCTAACCAAGTTTTACCTTGAGTTTGTAAAGACATTCAATCATGTTATTAAACATGAGTTTTTGATAAACCATTTCTGTTATACACTGGTATGGCTTCTAACCCAATACTAGCTGTAGTGAGACAGACCCAAGGATGGGGAGCTCTTGGGATGCAATCAGTGATGTTTGTGTCATCCCCTTCCTGCATCAATTTTGCATTGGGGGTGTGAAGTTATTGATATAATCTGGGACCATATAGATCATTGTTGCAACCAAGGTCCGTAGTGGCACCCAAATCTTGTATAAAGGGGGTCAAATGGGGTGTCTAAGACAAGGTTATGGTTTACTGGTTATGATTATGCTGTCTATATGTGTGTATCAATTTTGTAGTTGAAGTTATGAATATTGGCTCTATACCAGGCCTGCACAACATGTGGCCGCGGGGGCCCACTGTGCGGCCCACGGGGGTTGAGTAGATGGGCTCACTGTGCGGCCCGTGGGGGGGGAGGGGGGTGAGTAGGCAAGCGGTGGGTGAGGCACGGGGGCTGAGGAGGCAAGCAGGCGGGCAGTGGCAGGGAATGAGTAGGTGAGCCGGGCGGGTGGAGGGCTGAGGAGGCGAGTGGGCGGGCAGTGGCAGGGGGTGAGTAGGTGAGCCGAAGGGGGGAGGGGGGGAGGAGGTGAGTGGTGAGTCGGTGGCTGACCTGTTCTACTGATCTGGTCTGGCTCCCATCCCCTCTCCCAGGGCCAGCTCCAGGCACCAGCAAAACAAGCAGGTGCTTGGGGCGGCATTCTGGCGCCGGCCATCATAGATGCCGACTCCGGGCCATGGAGGAAAAAGTGCCCCTCGCCGCCCCAGCTCGCCTCCGCCTGCTCCCCTGACCGCACCGCCGCCGCTCCGCTTCTATGAAAAGCGCCTGTGTAAACAGCGCTGTGTGTGCAGGAGCTGCTGCGGCTCCATGGGGGTAGAATTTGTGACGGGTTGGATCACAGAAACCCCCTTGGGAGCTGCCACCTGATGTGCAAAGGACTACCCCTGCTTCTGTTTTCCCTGCCAGCTCAGGACTCCAGCACCCTGTCTTGCTGAGCCAGACACTCCAGTCTGGCTCCAACACAGATCCAGGGTCTGAATCACTTGTCCCAAAGCTGCAAGTTTACCTGAAAACAGCTCATAGTAGTGTGCTTGTCTTTAGCACTCAGATGCCCAACTCCCAATGGGGTCTAAACCCAGATAAATCCGTTTTACCCTGTATAAAGCTTATGCGGGGCAAACTCATAAATTGTTCGCCCTCTATAACACTGATAGAGAGATATGCACAGTTGTTTGCTCCCCCAGGTATTAATACATACTCTGAGTAAAATTACTAAATAAAAAGTGATTTTATTAAATACAGACAGTAGGATTTAAGTGGTTCAAAGTAGTAACAGACAGAACAAAGTAAGTCACCAAGCAAAATAAAATAAAATGCGCAAATCTATGCGTAATCAAACTAAATACAGATAATCTCACCCCTCAGAGATGCTTCAGTAGTTTTTCTCAGACTGGACACCTTCCAGGCCTGGGCACAATTCTTTCCCCTGGTACAGCTCTTGTTGCAGCTCAGGTGGTAGCTAGGGGATTCTTCATGATGGCTCCTCTCTCTCTCTCTGTTCTCTTCCCCCCTTTATATCTTTTGCATCAGGCGGGAACTCTTTGTCTCTCTGGGTTTCCACCCCCCCTCACTGGAAAAGCACCAGGTTAAAGATGGATTCCAGTTCAGGTGACATGATCACATGTCACTGCAAGACTTCATTACTCACTTGCCAGCACACACATATACAGGAAGACTCATAGGTAAATACAGCCATCTGCAGACAATGGGAGTCATCAAGATTCCAAACCATCATTAATGGTCCACACTTTACACAATTACAATAGGCCCTCAGAGTTACATTTTATATTTCTAGTTTTAGATACAAGAGTGGTACATTTATACAAATCAGATGATCATACTCAGTAGATTATAAGCTTTGTAATGATATCTTACAAGAGACCTTTTGCATGAGGCATATCCCAGTTACTTACATTCACTTATTACCGTATTTTCTCTAAAACTATCTCAGTTACATTATATTGACTTATTATCAAGTTTTTATAAAACCATATAGACTGCACAACGTCACACCCTCCTCCTGAACTTACTGCCAGAGACTTGGACACTGACCATGGTGGAGGCAGTATACGTAAAATTCGTTTTTGGGCTCCCCTATGGGGCAGACACTCCTGTGTCCCCCAAAAGGGAAAGAGACCCTGATCCAGCTGTAGGCTCACAGCTACCAGCTATGAGGGACCTTTCGCTGGCCAGCCAAATCCCCCCCCTTTCACTCAGGTTGGGTTTGCTTCCAGCTAGAGTCCTTGGGGTTTGTTCCCATCGCAGCAGTCACCAGGATACATGTCTCTGTGCACCTCTTTCACTCCATTACAGCCAGGTCATGCTTCTGTGTTTTACTTGCTTTGTCTCTGAAGTCCAGGCTGATGGGCAGCCTTTCCTTTTTCCAGGTCAGCCTTTTCCCAGGCGAATTGTACATCAATTTCCATTTGTCTTCCCTTGAGACCATCACTTAATGAGCTGGGATACCACAGAGAACACCCTCCTGCCAGAACAGGCACCCCTCCACTCCTGTCTTGCTAAATTAGACATCCCAGTCAGCTTCAGCACAGACGGAGGTTGGGCCACACCCATCTGCAGTTCACTGAAACTGAGATGCACTCAGCTCAGGGGCTTCTTAGTTAACAGAGACATTCCCAGTGCCCATTGTTCAGTCTTTCTGGGCAATTTGAAACTTGTGTAGTTTTAGCTTCTTTTGATCTTCATTCTTACTTATTTTGCTTCCTTTTCTGTCCCTACTTCCCTTTCCCGAAATAAGCAAACAGAAAATAACAAACCAGTAAAGAACGGTTACTTACCTTCTGTAACTGTTGTTCTTCGAGATGTGTTGTTCACGTCCATTACACATTAGGTGTACGCGCGCCGCGTGCACGGACGTCGGAAACTTTTTCCCTTAGCGGCTCCCGTCGGGCCGGCGGGGCCCCCACCTTCCCGCCAGAGCGGCGCCCCGCTCCAGGGTATATATATCCCTGCCGACCCGACCCCTCCGGTTCCTTTTTGCCGGAGACTCCGACAGAGGGGAAGGAGGGTGGGAAGTGTAATGGACGTGAACAACACATCTCGAAGAACAACAGTTACAGAAGGTAAGTAACCGTTCTTTCTTCTTCGAGTGATTGTTCACGTCCATTACACATTAGGTGATTCCCAAGCTTACCATTGGAGGTGGGTAGGAGTCAAGGTACAACTGACTGTAACACAGCCCGACCGACCATCGCGTCCTCTCTGGTCTGATGATGGATCGCGTAGTGGGCTGTGAACGTATGTATGGACGACCAGGTGGCTGCCTTACAGATCTCCTGGATAGGGACCTGCGCCAAGTAGGCCACTGAGGACGCTTGGGCTCTAGTCGAATGGGCCCAGATCTCCGGGGCCGGAACATTGGCGAGCTCATAACAAGTCCGTATACAATGCACAATCCATGCCGACAAGCGCTGTGTCGAGATAGGCAAGCCTTTCATACGTTCCGCAATCACAATGAACAGCTGGGGTGTTCTGCGGAACGACCTGGTCCGCTCCAGGTAAAATGCCAACGCCCTTCGGACATCCAGGGTATGTAGGCTGCGGTGGTGAGGGTCCGTATGGGGTTTAGGAAAAAACACCGGTAGGCAAATGTCTTGCCCCATGTGAAACTGTGATACCACCTTTGGGAGGAATTTGGGGTGCGGCCTAAGTTGCACCTTATCTTTATGGAACACCGTATAGGGTGGTTCCGAAGAGAGGGCCCTCAATTCCGATACCCTTCTGGCCGACGTGATGGCCACGAGAAACGCCACCTTCCACGAGAGGTGCGTGAGGGAGCAAGTGGCCAGGGGCTCAAAGGGAGGACTCATGAGTCTATTTAGGACTAGGTTCAGAGACCACGTCGGAACCGGCGGGCGTGAGTAGGGAAACACTCTTTCCAGCCCCTTGAGGAATCGGGCCACTGTGGGGTTGGAGAATACTGACACTCCCAACTCTCCCGGATGGAAAGCCGAAATAGCGGCTAAGTGAACTCTAATTGAGGCGGGCGCAAGCCCTTGATTCTTGAGGTGCAGTAAATAGTCCAAGATGGACGGAACTGAGGCCTGTAAAGGTTGTATGCGTTGAGGCTCACACCAGTGGGAGAACCTTTTCCACTTCGCCAGGTATGTTGCCCTTGTGGAGGGGTTCCTACTATTAAGGAGGATTTGCTGAACCTGGTGAGAGCACCTGTGTTCTGCATCGTTCAGCCAGAGAGATACCATGCCGTGAGATGAAGCGAAGACAGGTTCGGGTGGAGTAGGCGACCTTTGTCTTGTGTGACTAGGTCGCGATGGAGGGGAAGGGTGATTGGATCGGTCATGGACAGTTCCAGCAGGGACGTGAACCAATGCTGGCGAGGCCAGGCCGGGGCAATAAGTATGATCGTTGCCCTGTCCCTGCGGGTCTTGAGAAGAACCTTGTGTATAAGTGGAAATGGAGGGAAGGCATATTTTAGGCTCCCTCCCCATGGGATCATGAAAGCATCCGCTAATGATCCCCGGCTGAGGTTCTGGAACGAGCAGAACTGAGGGCATTGGCTGTTGTCCCTGGTGGCGAATAGATCCACCCGGGGAAAACCCCACCTCCGGAAGATCGAATGCAGGACGTCTCCTCTCAACGTCCATTCGTGCATTCGGTAGGATCGGCTGAGGCGGTCCGCTAAGCCGTTTTGAATTCCCGGAAGATACGTCACGATGAGGTGTATCGCATGGGCTATACAGAAGTTCCATAATTGGAGTGCTTCGTGACAGAGGGGAGAAGACCGGGACCCGCCCTGCTTGTTTATATAGAACATGGCGGTAGTGTTGGCCGTCAGGACTGCCACGCTGTGACCTTTTAGGAAGGCATGGAAGGTCTGGCAGGCGAGGCGAACCGCTCTTAGCTCCTTCAGATTGAAGTGAAGCAGCTTGTCCTCTCTGGACCACAGCCCTTGGGTCCGCAGTTCCCCCAGGTGCGCCCCCCAACCCATGTCTGATGCATCTGTCACTAACGTCAGAGTGGGTTGTGGGGCAGCAAAGGGGATCCCCTCGCATACCTGCTGGCGATCGAGCCACCAGCGTAGCGAGCTGAGTACCTGGTTCGGGATCGTGACTACTTGATCCAATGGGTCTCTGTTGGGGCGATGCGTGTGGGCGAACCACAACTGTAAAGGCCGGAGCCTCAGCCAGGCATGTCTGACCACGTGTGTGCAAGCTCCCATATGCCCCAGAAGCTGCATGCAACACCTTGCCATTGTCGTGGGAAATTTTTGGACCGAGCTTACGGCCCCGTGAATTGACATGAACCGTGCCTCTGGTAAACTCGCTTGCGCGGTTACCGAGTCCAGGGTAGCACCTATGAAGTCCAGCCTCTGTGTGGGGACTAACGTGGATTTCGGCACATTGACCCGGAGGCCGAGCTTGTCGAACGTCTGCAAGGCCAGCGTTACGTGAGATCGGACTTCGGCCTCCGACCTGCCCGCGAGTAGCCAATCGTCCAGGTACGGGAACACACGCATCCTTCTTTTTCGAAGGAAGGCTGCTACCACGGACATGCACTTCGTAAACACTCGTGGTGCTGACGCCAGGCCGAAGGGAAGGACCGTAAATTGGAAATGGCGCTGGCCGACGACGAAGTGCAGAAAACGCCTGTGGGCCAGATTGATTGCGATGTGAAAATAGGCATCTTTCATATCGAGGGCAGCATACCAATCCCCCGGATCCAGGGATGGAATAATAGTTCCAAGGGAGACCATACGGAAGCGCGCTTTGATCAGGAACCTGTTTAGATCGCGCAGGTCCAAGATAGGACGGAGGCCCCCTTTTGCCTTGGGAATCAGGAAGTATCTGGAATAGAATCCTTTTCCCCTTAGGTCCAGAGGGACCTCTTCTACTGCTCCTGCAGCGAGAAGGGTCTGTACCTCCTGTATGAGGAGTTGCTCGTGAGAAGGGTCCCTGAAGAGGGACGGGGAAGGGGGATGGCAGGGAGGGGGCGAGGAAAACTGGAGGGTATAGCCCGCCTTCACTGTGCGCAGGACCCAGCGGTCCGATGTTATGCGCGACCAGGCCCGGTAGAAACGGGACAGACGGTCCTTGAAACCCAAAGGAGGATCCGGAATATGAAGTGGTACGCTGTCCTCGGGCGTAGCTTCAAAAGCCTGGTTTATTTCCCGGCTGTGGCTTGCCCTGGCCATGATTCTGGCCCTGGTTAGGCGTATTGTTTCGTCTCCGCCTGTTATCCCTGCCTCGACGGCGGTAAGGCTCGTGTCGGGGCCGAGGGTGGTAATGCCTTTGCGGCGGCTGGGGCTTGAAGGGCTTACGCTGCGTCACCGGCGTGTGCATACCCAACGACTTAAGGGTCGCTCGTGAGTCCTTAAGGCTATGCAGCCTGGCGTCCGTCTGGTCGGAAAACAAGCCCGAACCTTCAAACGGGAGGTCCTGCAGCGTGGTCTGTACCTCCGGCGGGAGACCTGAAGCCTGCAACCACGCCGAACGCCTCATCACGACTCCCGACGCAATTGTTCTAGCCGCAGCGTCGGCTGAGTCTAGAGCGGCCTGTAAAGAGGTCTTGGCCACTGCCATTCCCTCATCCACCAGGGCCGTGAACTCCTGATGAGCGTCAGGTGGGAGGGAGTCCTTAAACTTGGCGACTGATGCCCAGGAGTTAAAACTGTGCCTGTTTAGAATCGCCTGCTGATTGGCGATCCTCAGTTGAAGGCCTCCCGATGAATAGACTTTCCTCCCGAATAAGTCCAATCTCTTAGCTTCCTTGCCCTTGGGGGCAGGAGCTTGCTGGCCATGCCGCTCTTTCTCGTTTACCGCCGAGACCACCAGCGAACAGGGGGACGGATGTAGAAAGAGGAAGTCAAACCCTCTAGATGGGGCGAAGTATTTTCTCTCCACGCCTTTTGCAGTTGGTGCACTGGAGGCCGGTGTTTGCCACACCGTCTTATAGTTGGACTGTACTGTCCGTATAATCGGGAGAGCGACTCTGGAGGGGCCCTCTGGGCTCAGGATATCGACCATGGGGTCGTCCTGCTCTACGGTCTCCTCCGCCTGCAAACCCAGATTGAGGGCTACCCGGCGAAGCAGGTCTTGATGTGCCTGATGGTCAATCGGGGGAGGGCCGGACACCAATGTGCCCGCAACCGCCTCATCTGGCGAGGAGGAAGAGGTCGGGGCCTTCTGCCCATCCTCATTATCCTGCAATCCGGGCTCAGCCAATTGCTCCTCTGCGGCCTGACCCGCCGCGTGGGATTGGGACGGTACCGTACTCGGTGCCGAGTCCACTCCTTCCCGCTCCGGTGGTCTAGAGACCGTTGCCTCCCTATACGATGGCGGACGGTGCCGCGGGGAGCGGGATCGGTACCGGGATGGCCCGGATCTCGAGGCCCTCGATGGGGGCCCTTGTTGGTGGTAGGCCCAGAGTGTCCAGAATGGCCATTGGCTCGGCTGGCCCCATTGTGACTGTCCGTAGTCCCTGCTGGTCTGTGACCTACGGGCAACCCCGCCGTATCGGTCTGAGTCAGTCCCCGAGACCACGGACGGTGACCTGGAAGGCCACGGTGGAGCCGTAGGACGGTGCCGGTCCGATCTTGGAGAGTAGCGCCTTCGCGACCAGGACCTGGAATGGCGCCTCGTCGACCTGGACCTGGAACGGTACCGGTGATCACGGGACCGGGAACGGCTATGGCTGGTCGGCCTTGGGTAACGAGCCGCCAATGCTTCGCGGTGCCGACTCGTGCTCGGTTGCTGAGTCGGTGCCGATCGTTTGCTGAAGCCCGACTGCTGCGGTGCTTCTTGCGCCGGGGGCAACCGGGAGTCCACCGAGGCGGAGCTCGACCGGGACCAGTCCCTGGAACGGTGCCGAGACGGCGACCGTGATGGGCGCACCATCGCCGGCTTGCCTCTGCGCGGCAGCATAGGCGGGGCACCTTCAGCGCGTACTGGGGCCTCAACGGACAAGGCGATGAGGTCCTTAGCTGCCACAAACGTGTCCGGAGTGGAGGGCTGTTCCACAAGTTCCTCCAGCCCTTCATCGTCGCTCGACGCGCTCATCCCGGGGCTTGACGGGCCCTTCGGCGCCGGAGCCACTACCGGGGTCCTTGATGAGGCCGTGTCGGCCTTAGGGGCACTCGAGGTCTTTACCGGTGCCGCCTTCTTATGCGGGGAGCGACCGCGGGCCTTAGGTTGGCCCTTCACTTTCGCCGGCGAAGACGATCGGCGTCGTGCACTTCCCCGCTGGGTCGGTGCCGCGGTCTTCGAGTGACCCGCCGGCGCCGGTTCCCGCACCGAAACCGGGGCGCTCCGCACGGAGGCAGACGGTGCCGTCGAAGTGGAGGGCTGTAACGCCGTCTCCATGAGCAGCTGCTTAAGGCGAAAGTCCCTCTCTTTTTTAGTTCTGGGCTTAAAGGCCTTGCAGATCTTGCAGCGCTCTTTCTGGTGAGCTTCCCCCAGGCAACGCAGACACGAAGCGTGGGGGTCGCTCAATGGCATAGGCCTGCGGCACGTGGCACAGGCCTTAAAACCCTGGGCGTGTGGCATACCCCGCCGCCCGGGGCCGGTGCCGGGGCTGAACAAACAACCCCAGCAGGAGCTTTAAGTACTCTAATGAGCCGTTAACTACTGAGTAAACACTATCTTACAACTAACTGATAACTGCTAGATAACTCTAATGACTATTGCTAAGGGACACTCTCAGACGAGAGACAGAGTTGTTCCAACGCCGCCACGGACGGTAAGAAGGAACTGGAGGGGTCGGGTCGGCAGGGATATATATACCCTGGAGCGGGGCGCCGCTCTGGCGGGAAGGTGGGGGCCCCGCCGGCCCGACGGGAGCCGCTAAGGGAAAAAGTTTCCGACGTCCGTGCACGCGGCGCGCGTACACCTAATGTGTAATGGACGTGAACAACACATCTCGAAGAAGAACCACTTTGTCTGTTCTCCAGCCACCACACTTAAAACTCACTTAAAATCACTACCAGTATCTCAAAGCAATCAGCTGTGCACAGATCCTGCTCGACTACGCCACTGTGACGGGTTGGATCACAGAAACCCCCTTGGGAGCTGCCACCCGATGTGCAAAGACTACCCCTGCTCCTGTTTTCCCTGCCAGCTCAGGACTCCAGCACCCTGTCTTGCTGAGCCAGACACTCCCGTTTGGCTCCAGACACAGATCCAGGGTCTGAATCACTTGTCCCAAAGCTGCAAGTTTACCTGAAAACAGCTCACAGTAGTGTGCTTGTCTTTAGCACTCAGATGCCCAACTCCCAATGGGGTCTAAACCCAGGTAAATCCGTTTTACCCTGCATAAAGCTTATGCAGGGCAAACTCATAAATTGTTCGCCCTCTATAACACTGATAGAGAGATATGCACAGTTGTTTGCTCCCTCAGGTATTAATACATACTCCGAGTAAATTACTAAATAAAAAGTGATTTTATTAAATACAGACAGTAGGATTTAAGTGGTTCAAAGTAGTAACAGACAGAACAAAGTAAGTCACCAAGCAAAATAAAATAAAATGCGCGAATCTATGCCCTAATCAAACTGAATACAGATAATTGCCTCACCAGTTCCAGAGTGCTCCCTTTTACAGGCTAATCTCCTTTTAGCCTGGGTCCAGCAATCACTCACACCCCCTGCAGTTACTGTCCTTTGTTTCAGTCTCCTTCAAGTATCCTGGGGGGGGGGGGGGGGAGTGGAGAGGCTCCTTCTTTAGCCAGCTGAAGACAAAATGGAGGGGTCTCCCCTGGGTTTAAATAGACTCTCTCTTGTGGGTGGAGACCCCCCTCCTCCCTCCTCTGCAAAGTCCATCTCTAAGATGGAGTTTTGGAGACACCTGGGCAAGTCACATGCCCCTGCATGACTCAGTCTTTGCAGGCTGACGCCATTGTCCACATGGCATCTTGCATGTCTCCAGGAAGACTTCTCATGTGGATTGGAGCATTCCAAGATGCATTGTTCCCCAAGTGTCTCTTGATCAGGTACTTAACCTGGTGAATTCCTTCCTAAAGAAGCTGACCAAATGCCTCACAAAGCTTACTTAGAAATCAGGCCAGCATACAGCCCATATTCTTAACCTCGAGTAGAAAATGATATATATGTGCAAATAGGATGAATAGATATAGTAGATCATAACCTTTACAGAGATATGTTACATGGCACAGGCAGCACAAAACATATTCCAGTTATGTCATACATACATTTATAAGCACCCCCTCCCCATAAAGCCTTATGGAGTACACTGTCACAGAATTGTTCACATCCCTGAGCGACACAGTTGTACCGATATAAGTCTGTAGTGTACACCTGGCCTTACTCTTGTTTACTTTTGCCAATGCGACTCTCACTAAATGCAATGATCAAAGGGGTAGCCGTGTTAGAAGCAGCAAAGAGTCCTGTGGCACCTTACAGACTAACAGACGTTTTGGAGCATGAGCTTTCATGGGTGAATGGCATCCGAAGAAGTGGGTATTCACCCACGAAAGCTCATGCTCCAAAACGTCTGTTAGTCTATAAGGTGCCACAGGACTCTTTGCTGCTATTACTAAATACAATGTTGGCACTAACCATTGATTCTTGGCACACTTCTCTCTGCCCGCCCCTCCCCCCCCCCAAAAGGAAACTTAAATCACCCAAAAGAAGGGGTAAAATTAGCCATAAATGAGACAGACACACATGAGCTTAACAAACAATATACACATCCCACCAACTACAGCCAGAATATTCCCCTTTTCCACACATCTCTGTGGGGACTCACCATCTTTCAGAGCTCCTGCCTCTACTCCCCTGCTGCCAAAGACTGAATTACCTCAGCCATAGGGAGAAACCCAACTTAAATAGTGCCCCAGGCGCCTCCCCTTTCCTCACCATCTCTTGGGAGGCCACAACAGCTGTAAAATAGAGGTAGCAGGGACGTAGCAGCTCATTTCCAGGACAACACCAATAGAAGGAGGAACTGTTAAGCAGAACAGGTCTTGGCTGTGGATCTGAAGACTCGGGATTTCAATCATACTCATGATCCATGTGAGACTGAAAAAAATATGCACATGTAGAAAAGTTAGTGGGAGGGCCCTGCTGTAACTGCTGGCTTCATTTTAAGTAGGAGAAAAGGACGGTCTAGTAGGTAGGATACTGAACTGAGCCTGGGAAGTCATGGGTTCTATTCCTACCTCAACCACAAAGGCCCAGATTTGACCTCAAAGGTATTTAGATGCTTAACTCCCACTGATTTCAATGGGAGTTAAGTGCCTAAATACATTTAAGAATCTGGGCCAAGTTCCCTAGGTGACCCTGGGCTAGTCACTGAATTTCCCAGACCCCCTATCAACTAAGAAGAACACTTCCCTACTTCACATGCATTGCACGGGGAGAATCCCTTAATAATCACGAGGTGCACGGAGACTGCAGTGATGGGGGCCAGAGAAGTACCTAGACTGATTGAGGTTTACCTGGATTCCTTATGCCAGTCCCAGGGTTACAGACAACCCAGGATCTGTGATCAGGTAACAGGGTTTATTTCCTTATTCGCCGTCACATCCGAAGGAAAACAGAGCGAATTCTGAGCCCCTCAAGTCACACCGGAGTCAGGTCCGGCCTCACCGATCTCTACATGGAACCGCTGCAGCTGCGCCGCGGCAGCACTTCAGCCCGGCCGCTCAGCACAGCGGCAGGAGCGGCTCCCCCGCCGCTGTAGTGAAGCCACCATCCCGAGCGATGCCAGCAGAGGCGATGCACTGGGTGGGGGGGGCACGCACAGTCGGGTGCCCCCCCCCCCAATTTCTGCCAGGGTTTGCTGGCACCGCTTGGTCACATCCCCTCCCCCCCCCCAACTCCCTCCCTGCAGCATCGCAGCTGCCCGAGCCTCCGAGCTGCGCCCCCCCCCCCCTCCGTAGGAGCAACAGCTGGGAGCTCCCGGGAGGGGCCGCTGCTTTCCAGGAGGGCAGACTGGGGATGGGGGTGGGGGGAGCCTGCGAGACTCGAGCAGTTCAAAGCGCAGCCAAACTTTTCCATTGTGCCCCCGGCAGGCTCGGGCGGCAGCTAGCGAGAGGAGAACGCCGCCCGGCCAGAAGAAAAGCGCCGCGCGCTGTGCAAGGCCCCCCTCCCTCCCCGCAGTGGGGTTGGTCCAATCCAAGCTGTCACCTCACCCACCTCGTGCTCTGAAGGGCGAATTCAAACGCCCAAAGCGGCTCCCTCAGGCCAGAGCCCCAGGCCGGGACCCTGTGGCCAGGCTCTGTCCCTCCAGCGCAGAGCGCGTCTCTCCCTGGAGACAGAGGTGTCCGGTCAGCCAGAGCCCCGCCAGCCCCACGCTGCGGAGACCAGGCACCCGCTGGGGAGGCGGGGCCTCCTCACAGGGCGGGTAGCCTGGAGCTCGGCCACTCGGGGGAGAGGCTCAATTGGTCTGGCCCCTCCCAGCGCTCCTGTCCCCTAGCTGCGAACGGGGCGTAGCAAGCCCAGCACGAGCCCGCCTTACCCTAGCCTGGGCGCGGCCGGGGTCGGGACGGGTGTTATGCCCCGCCCCTGCGCCGCCCGGACCAATAGGAGCTCAACATGCCTCTGGCTCGAAAAAGGGGAGGGGATGCCGCCGGGTTTTGCCAGGGCTGCTCCTGTAAAGGGGCTGCCGGAACCTACTGCGCGTGCGCTTCCCCCGCCAGATGTCTGTAATGAGCCGCCGTGACCACCCGGTGGCAGCAAAGGGACTGTAGAGACCCCTGTTTCGGGAGCTGCATAGGGGATATTGGTGGGCACCAGGTTGCTCTATGCAGGGTGATCCTCTATATAGGAAAAACTAAGGACCTCACCCTCCCTCTGCGGGGAAGCAGTGGGACTCTCTGCGTGGGGACTAAACAGGTACTAGTGTGTAGGGACTGGGGAGGTGGGAAAGCATGGATGCTTCAGGCTCAACTATACTGTCAGATAGGATTCTGAGCAGGGTCACCTGCAAGTGCACAGGGATTCCCACCCATCCCAGTCCCACCATCCATCTACGGGACGGGGGAAGGTACCTCTCCCTAGGGTCAACAGAAGATATCCTTGCATAGGACAAGAGGCCCCCATTCACTGTTTATTTCCCCCCACACTATCTCTCACCCAGAGTCCAGTCTCCCTCTGCTGCCATGAAGCATCATTTCCTGCACTGTCCAGCCTCCAGCCAAGGGCTCAGAACATCCTGGCTTCTTTCTCCACCATGCAGGAGGGTTTCTCTTTCTTGGGCCAGCACCGCCGCCTGGGCTCTGCCCTGTCTGGGGGAACTGCGGTCACTGCCCCACAGAACTCCACGCCCCACTGGAACACATTTAATGCAGCCAGAGAATAACCATCTAGGCAGGCAGGGAACAGGGCTTCTGTGCACAATGGTGCAGAGCCCACAGCTGGGATCGTAAATTTACAAGTACTTTGGAAGTAATAAGATAGTGGCACTGATGTTTGGGCAGACAGGCACATTTCCTGAGCTCTCCCCTTCCACACTGTTCATCACTTCAGTCGGTATCATCAAGCGACTGCAAGCTCGAAGGTTCCAAGCCAGCAGGTATTTCAAGCGACTCCATTCAAGGGTATCTGGACATTATTTCCAGCCTGCATTTCAGTATTTAACTTCTTGTTTAAGAGTCTGGGACAATGTACACTCCAGGAAAGAATCAACTGGACAAATTCATTAAATTGGACAGTGGAGTTGCACCAGGACAAAACCGCACAGTCACCACTGAACTAAACTAACCTGATCAAGCAAAACTAGAACCTTTCACAAGAGTTTGTAGAAGAGCAGTTTGCTGCTATTTCTGTAAAAAGGCCAAAGTAGCAATTTAAAAATAAATCAAATCAATTTGGTCCTGTAAATAGTCACCCTTTTTACAGTTCTGTCTAGAAACACAAAACCAGACAAATAATTCTACTTGACAGGAATTTTGCGTTTTTGCCTGTGAGAGTCCCTCGCCATAAAACTACCTTTGAAGTCACGGGGCATTCAGGCCCATGATACTTTTGCACTTCAGACTCCCCAGGGCTTTGATGAGAGCTTTGGTGGCAGAAGGAAAGTTAACTATATAATTATTCAATCTATTTAACAGAATTAGGCCCAAATGAAAGCTCTAGTTTTAATTAAACGATAGAAAACAGTCATACATACTCCCTTCACTGTGGTCGCCCCATAGAGACCAATCACTAAGGGACCCCTTCTGCGAGGTCTTGTCAGTAGCAGCAAGGACCTGCTTGAAATATCTAGCGGTTCCGCTTGTAATTAACAAACACACTGGCTCAAGCTCCCACCAAGAAGCCTGGGGAAAACTAAATCCCCCTCCTTAAGGCACCCTTAACAGGCAAATTTTCTGTCACAAGTAACTGTGTATGAAACAAAGAAAACTTATAAGAGAAAAGGGACAGCATTCATATGGGAAACAATAAATCAACTGCATAGTGAATGAATACTAAGCAAAACCCCCACTTCCACAGTGCATTGGGCAATGTCCTTTGCCTCAGTTTCCCCACCTGCAGATCTGACAGTCCGATGAACAAATACTCCTTTAGCACACCACTTCCCTCCTTTTCCTCCTGCTGGCCTCCATTCATGGTTTGCAGTCAGAAGTTAGTACTGTTCCCAGGACAGCATCTCTCACAGCCACTACTGTCTTCAGCCACAATATAAAGGTTGAGTTCTGAGGCTCTATTACATAACCCAGCTCTCAGTGATTCCAGGTCTGGTAGCTGCGCTGTGGAGTGCACTCAGCTATATTATTATACTATCCAGCCTCAGCAGAGAAAGGCTCAAGCAATCTGCATGAAGCCAGCCCTTATGATGACACTGGGCTGTTAGCCCTGTATCTACAGTAGACCCTCACAGTTACGAACACTAAACTGATCAGTCAACCACACACCGCATTTGGAACCAGAAGTATGCAATCAAGCAGCAGCAGCGACAAAAAAGGTGGGGGAGGACTAGCAAATACAGTACAGTAGTACTGTGTTAAACGTAAACTACTCACAATAAGAGGGAAAGTTTAAAAAAAGATTTGACAAGATAAGAAAACTCTTTCTGTGCTTGTTTCATTTAAATTAAGATGGTTACAAGCAGAATCTTGTCCTTGGTAAAGTTTCAAAGCTGTATTAAATCAATGTTCAAGTTGTAAACTTTGAAAAGAACACCCATCTCGTTTTGTTCAGTGCTACAAACACTTCAGAGTTAGGAACAACCTCCATTTCCCAAGGCGCATTTGTAACTTTGAGGTTCTACTGTATTGAGTTCCCGGGACCAGTGGCAGCCTCCCCCCAGACTAAGGGGAGGAGCTACTGGACCCAGGGCTCAAATAAATACGGGGGCCAACAAAAGAGAAAACAGGAAAAGGAGTGAGGTCATAGGGTAAAAGCAGGGATCCAGAAGGGAACTGTCAACCCTGTGAATTGCAAATTTACACTGTCCTGCTATGGCATATATCATTTTCTTCCCTTCATCAAGCAATGACTATCTGTATTCAAGGGCCTGATCTCATACACCTGACACAATCAAGTCCCTTGAGCCAAGACTTGTCAGTTGAAAGGAGAATTGGAAATACTCCGTTTCATGAAGCACAGACAGAAGAATGCGCAGCCAAATCCTTCCCCTTCCCATTCCTGCTAGCAGAGCAGAGCTCACCAGAGCCAGAAAGGCACATATTCTGCATGCTGATACCTGTTCCAGATGTTTGTTCCCAGGGCCGCCCGGGGGGGGGGGGAGGGGAGGAGGGCAAATGGGGCAATTTGCCCCAGACCCCACAAGGGCCCCCACGAGTTTTTCGGGGACCCTGGAGCGGGGTAGGCCCCCTGAATCCTCTGGGTGGCCCTGTTTGTTCCTATCGCCTGAATCTATCACCATGTGGCTCTTTCTTTCCAGAGCATTTGCAAGCACATCCCCATCATTGACCCAAGGCACCCCGATCGTGGGATGTGTTCGAGGGTCCCTCACCCCTGTTCCTGGGCTTCGTGGGATCTGACTGGAGATCTGCCTCAGAGAAGACTAGAATCCAAGTAAAAAGAAGAACAGGAGGACTTGTGGCACCTTAGAGACTAACAAATTTGTTAGTCTCTAAGGTGCCACAAGTCCTCCTGTTCTTCTTTTTGCGGATACAGACTAACACGGCTGCTACTCTGAAACCTTTCATTATGCACTGCATTTAGCCGTATGGAGTGGAAATCCATCAACCTCAAATTTGTTAGTCTCTAAGGTGCCACAAGTCCTCCTGTTCTTCTTTTTGCGGATACAGACTAACACGGCTGCTACTCTAGAATCCAAGTGTTTCTGAGGGGCAGGTCTGCCCTACCTCAGCGGAGAAGAGACAGATGGGATTCTCAGTTAAATTACTGAAGTGCTGAAAATGTGCCATTCATTAGACCACCCAGGCTAGTGAGAAAAGGGGGCACAGCGCTCCCACAGTCTCAGGTTGCACCCCGGGGATCCCATCACAACTATGTATGTCAGTCAAGCAGCAAGCACCCCACAAAACACATACCACTACAGACAACAAAACTCACCCCAAGGGTCACATAGTCACTCCTCTGTCACCTGGAGAACTCCCTCGCAAAACTCCTGTTAGCTGCTCCTGTCCACTAGCTCCTCTGGTCGGTTAGAAGCATAATTTATTTTAAACCCTGTTCTCCCTGAGTAGCCCCGCCCTCTCATTCAGGGTTGATAGGTGTGTAAGGATGCGGTTCTGGCGGGAACCAACTGAGAGTGCCACTCGTTATGGGGATAAATGGTTATGAAAACCAATACCCCAGTAAAAGAAAAAAGGTTCTCTCGATCCCAAAGGACCAAGCCCCAGACCCAGGTCAATATACAAATCAGAGCTTACCCACAAATCACGCTGTTGCCAATTCTTTAGAATCTAAAATCTAAAGGTTTAGTTATAAAAGGAAAGAGATAGAGATGAGAGCTAGAATTGGTTAAATGGAATCAGTTACGTACAGTAATGGCAAAGTTCTTGGTTCAGGCTTGCAGCAGAGATAGAATAAGCTGCAGGTTCAAATCAAGTCTCTGGAACATCCCCAGCTGGGATGGGTCATCAGTCCTTTGTAGAGCTTCCGTTTGTAGCAAAGTCCCTCCAGAGGTAAGAAGCAGGATTGAAGACAAAATGGAGATGAGGCATCAGCCTTATATAAGTCTTTTCCAGGTGTAAGAACACCTCTTTGTTCTTACTGTGGAAAATTACAGCAAAATGGAGTCTGGAGTCACATGGTCCAGTTCCTGCATACTTTGCTGAGTCTCAAGGCATATTTGACAGGTTTCAGAGTAGCAGCCGTGTTAGTCTGTATCCGCAAAAAGAAGAACAGGAGTACTTGTGGCACCTTAGAGACTAACAAATTTATTAGAGCATAAGCTTTCGAGGACTACAGCCATCCGAAGAAGTGGGCTGTTGTCCACGAAAGCTTATGCGCTAATAAATTTGTTAGTCTCTAAGGTGCCACAAGTACTCCTGTTCTTCTTTTTGCGAAGGCATATTTGGCTTCTCTCAATGGGTCCATTGTATAGTTGATGGTCCTTAATGGGCCATCAAGCAGGCTAGGCAGAGCTAACACCAGCTTGTCTGGGATGTCACCCAGAAGCATAGCATAAGTTTGAAATACAGACAGTATAGAGCCAATATTCATAACTTCAACTACAAAATTGATAAACACGTATAGACAGCATAATCATAACCAGTAAACCATAACCTTGTCTTAGACACCCCATTTGACCCCCTTTATACAAGATTTGGGTGCCACTTCTGGACCTTGGTTGCAACAATGATCTATATGGTCCCAGATTATATCAATAACGTCACACCCCCAACGCAAAACTGATGCAGGAAGGGATGACACAAACATCTCTGACTGAATCCCAAGAGCTCCCCATCCTTGGGTCTGTCTCACTACAGCTAGTATTGGGTTAGAAGCCAGACCAGTGTATAACAGAAATGGTTTATCAAAGTCATGTTTAATAACATGATTGAATGTCTTTACAAACTCAAGGTAAAACTTGGTTAGAACAATAGTGGATTGGATCTGCTCTTGCAGCATGGTTCCTGTATGTCTTGTGTGAACTTGCCAAGAGCTAAAGAAAACCGCTTTACAAGCTCTGGCAAATGTTTGGAACCCAGTCAACATCAAGTCAATGTAGACATTAAGGTTGTTCATAGTACAGGAATCTTGGTATTTAGCCATGAAAGCAATATAGTAGTGTGCCTCAGTTTCCCTTTTCACACAGCACATTAGGTCTGGAATGTCTTTTCCCCTGTGAAAAGTTCCAGTACTGTTTACAGGCATTAACTGTGAAACATCAGTATAACAAGGCCTTTTAACATAAAGTCTGTTCTCATGTATTCCTTTTAACATGTTCAAGGGATCTTCCAAAAGATTAGGCACATTGTACATTTTTACAGTTTGTGGTAATAGCAACACATTAGTTACAAAAATTACCATTAGCAATAACAACAAATTCATTGCAAGTGTCCATCTACAGTCATGTTTGTCATGCCACACCTTTGGCTCAATACCATTGGAGTTGGGGCATTTTCGGGTTAACCTGTGGCTTCCCTTTGCAAAATTCAGTTTTCTCTTTTCTCCTTGTTCTGCAGGATCAAACCCTGATTTCTCTTGCTTAACAGAATTCACTGGCTGATTGGGTGGGCTCTCTGTGCTAACAGCTATTAGCAAGTCCTTCCTCTCCCAGTCAGTCAAGTAATTTGCATCACCACAGACAGGAGCCAGTCCCCCCCCCACCCCCGCCGCCCCGTTTTCATATCCTTAACTGCTATTATTGCCAAAGCTGGACTTTGTCTTAAAGAGATACCACACAAATTCAAAGAGTCTGAGGGTGAGAGTTTGCTTGCTCTCCCCTGCATCCTTAAGCGTTTAGCCATAAAACTGTTCTGCTTTGAAACACCAGTAACCAAATCTGTCCTCAGACCCTAAAGCACAGACTGCTTACTTAAAGAATCAGAATGGAGACATTCCTGTTCCAACACCATTGTTTTCCCCATAAGCTGGTCAAGCACAGCCACTTGGTTATAGGGCTGCTCAACTTTCTTAACACCTTTTATTCCATTTGAGACTTTCTTAAAGCTATCCACATTGGATCTTTCAAAAGGAAAGTCAGTGGATCCATTCACAACAGAAAATTTCTGGCTGTTAGGAATTGAAACTTCCCTGATTAAATCACTTTCACACCCTTCAGTTGCAGTAAACTGCTTGCCCAGATTACCATCATGAGGATTCCTTCCCTTAGGAGCTTCTCTACGCAACAAGTCACCCCTCACAGAAATTCTGCCCCTACCCTCTTCACCTAGGGCTTGCTCTAAAGGAACATTTTCCTGAGCAACAACAGACTCTTTTTCTGGGTCTTACTTACATCCAAGATCGCCTTTGGTCCATCAGGCAGATTTCTACACAATCCCCTTTCAGGCAAACCCAGACAGAGACTTACTAGATAAAAGGTTAGAAGCATTCTCCTTCCCTTTGCCACACACACACAAGCTCAGGAATTTTTTCTACTTGCTACAAGTTTCCACATCATCAGTAGGTAACACAATCAAATTACCTTTCTGCTCTCCTTGTGCCCTGGCTACAATATTACCCTGATCAGACAGAGTTGCTATACCCTTTTCCAACCACACATTAGCATACAAGCACCAGAATTGTCTGGTCTCTGGGATTTTGCTAAGACACTAACTGGATGCAACCTAGTTACAGTGCCATTCTCCCCAGCAGACACAAACTTAGGACCATTTCCTTCCTGGGCTTTAGTTGAATCCAGAACCAACTTTGAGACAGCTACACTATTTTCAACCATCACAGGCTGAAGGCACCTTCTGTCTGCTTCACAGACAAAGAAGAGCTGGAGACACCTTCTTCCTTTATCCCTGCCTTCCCAACAGATAAACTGCTGCTCTTTTCACTACACTGAGCTACTTTTAGCAAATCACAGTTACCTTTTTGAGGTTCACTTCTACAAGCTGTACTAGCCCCCAATATTTCACCCTTTCTTTCTTCAGTTAGGGCTTTAACCTGACCATTTACTTTAATCTGCTCCTGAGAAACATTTTCCTGACCAGTGACATCTTTCTGCTCTTGATCCAATTCCAGATTCACTTCTGAGACATTAGAATAGACATTCAGAAACTCCATTCACAGAAAGAACAGGAGTACTTGTGGCACCTTAGAGACTAACAAATTTATTAGAGACAAACAAATTTGTTAGTCTCTAAGGTGCCACAAGTACTCCTGTTCTTTTTGAGGATACAGACTAACACGGCTGCTACCCTGAAATCCATTCACAGACACACTGCTTTCTTGCACAAACAGCTATTATCCACCAGGTTAGAATCCCCCTCTCCCTGGCCATAGCAAAACTGGTTAAACACAGAAAACTGCTTAGAGTGGGATCTGACTGGAGATCTGCCTCAGAGGAGATTAGAATCCAAGTGTTTCTGAGGGGCAGGTCTGCCCTACCTCAGCGGAGAAGAGACAGACGGGATTCCCAGTTAAATTACTGAAGTGCTGAAAATGTGCCATTCATTAGGGAGGGGCTGTCATCTCAAACGTTCCTTTGCCACCTCCCTTCCTTTTTTTGGCAAAGCAGCAACAACAGCTTCCTAGACTTTAAGGGCAGCAGAGACAATGGGATCATTTGATCTGACCGCCTGTGTAACACAGGCCATAGAATTTCATCCATTTGTCCCTGTAGGGAGCCAAATAACATATGTGGGACTAAGTCTATCTCCCAGAAAGGCCTGCGGACTTGAAGACATCCAGAGATGGAGAATCCACCGCTGCCCTCGGTAGTTTGTTCCAATGAAGCACCAATGAACATGTCAAAGATCTCACCCCCATCAGCTTGGATCATGGTATATCTAGGGGAGCCTCAGGGCCTGTCTACATGGGGAAACTGACCAGCATGGCTATAGGAGAAGAACTTTGGAAGCAGAGGAATAGAACTGCTCTTATTTAGAGCAGGGGGGTTATACTGAAATATACAGCACGATAAAAAGGTCCCTTAGGTTATGTGCTAACTACTTAGGCTAAACTCTCCGTTCAATCTTGTATTTTGCTGTGACACCAAGTACCTTTCCTAGGCTATGTCTACACTAGCACTTTTGTTGGTAAAACTTTTGTCGGTCGGGGTGTGAAATAAACACATGCCTGACTGACATAAGTTTCACTGACAGAAGCACCATTATGTCGCTGGGAGATGCTCTCCTATTGACATAGCTACCGCCACTCATGGGATGGTTTTATTATGCTGATGGGAGAGAGCTCTCCCGCCAGTATAGAGCGGCTGTGGTACAGCTGTAAGGTCTCCAGTGTAGACATAGCCCCAGACCTGGGGAAGAGCTCTGTATAGCTCGAAAGCTTGTTTCTTTCACCAACAAGTTGGTCCACTAAAAGATATCACTGCACCCACCTTTGTCTCTCTAAGGCCCTTCAGTCTGGCAAGTAGTAGTTAACCAGCCTATTGAAAGTGGTCACAGCACAGAGTGGACTCCCACATTGTTACTTTAATCAGCTTTTTCAAAATCCACCAGTAGCAGACAAAGAAGTTCATTTTTATCCACACAAATAAATGTACACCACCAGCATAGAGCAATGTTTTCCCCAAAGAGAAATTAAGACTTTCATTACACAGAGGAAAAATGGTTGCTGTGTCTATCACCACATGCTGGGTACCACCCCCAGCCCCCTGCTTTCTCAAAGGCAATCAGACTCCCTGACTCAAACACTTCTGCTTGTGTTAATGGGTATGTGTTCTTCACTAAAGCTACCATATCACTTGGCTTGTGAACTCCCTGAAGGCAGGGGCTGGACTGTATCTTATGCTTCAGTGCCGTAACATTCTGAAAGCAAAGTGAGTCCTCTGGGGTATTGCAACACAAATGTTATTAATGAACAAATACTGCTTATGTCCCTGTCCAGAGTAGCATGGTGCTTTAAGACATGCGTAATAGCTAGTGTAGTACAGGTAGACCTGCTGGTTACCTCTTAGCTCTGGGTTCTTATTCTAACTGTTCTTCCATTCTCCTTCTATTGATCTTTTTGGGCTCTCTCTTGACACACTGTTGTCCTACGTATCCTCACTAGCTCTTTCTTCCATACTATTCCTGCCTTCCTTTGTTGTTGCTATTGCAATTGAAAATGCTGCCCTCTTTGGGAGGAGAAAAGATGGTATTCAGTATTTTCCCACAGTTCAGCATTCCGAGGCACAGAACTTGGGTACCTTGCCTTGATCTAGACCAGGGGCAGGCAACCTATGGCCCACGTGCCAAAGGCGGCACACGAGCTGATTTTCAGTGGCACTCAACACTGCCCGGGTCCTGGCCACTGGTCCGGGGGGCTCTACATTTTAATTTAATTTGAAATGAAGTGTCTTAAAAAATTTTAAAACCTTATTTACGTTACATACAACAATAGTTTAGTTATCTATTATAGACTTATAGAAAGAGATCTTCTAAAAACGTTCAAATGTATCACTGGCACGCAAAACCTTACATTAGAGTGAATAAATGAAGACCTCGGCACACCACTTCTGAAAGGTTGCCGACCCCTGATCTAGACACTTTTGCCAGTTGCAAATGCTTCTTAGGCAACACATATGATTTGCACTAGTTCAGAAAGGGGGTTGTGTTTTGTGCGAAACTCCAGCTTGCTGCAAACGTACAGGATTCAGTGATTCATGCATTGCAGCTGCTTCTCTGAGGCCTTGTCGTCACATGGGAATACAAAGCGTGTTCCTAACATGAACTAACACAAAATAAAGTCCTAGTGAAGACAAGACAAGTGTAGTTTTAACACATTAGCAAATCAAGATAAACTTTTGGGTTGGGATTACCTGCGACTGCTAACGCATGTGAAAACTACAAACTGCCTTGTCCTCACTGGGATTTTACCAGGTCAGCTAGCATCCGGGCCGGCTCCACGCACCAGCCTGGCAAGCAGGTGCTTGGGGCGGCCGCTCCAGAGAGGGGCGGCACGTCCAGCTATTTGGCGGCAATTCGGCGGACGGTCCCTCACTCCCGCTCGGAGCGAAGGATCTCCCGCTGAATTGCCGCCGCAGATCACGATTGCGGCTTTTTTTGTTTTTTTGGGGCGGGGGGCTGCTTGGGGCGGCCAAAACCCTGGAGCCGGCCCTGGCTAGCATGTAATAAAAGCACACCTGTTTTCCCTAGTGTGGATGCTCATTAAGAACTAAACTCATAAGAAACTGTTAAGAAAAGCCATGTTAACTGAAAACAGCTCCTGTGAGGTTTATCGTCTATTGTCGGGTATCCTGAAGTTGTGCCATTTAAGAGAGCAAAACAAGTAAATTACTTTTCTTTTGGCAACTATTTAATCTATCTCAAGGCGTTTCTATGCACCCTGGGGTGCCATCAAAAGCTACTGGGTGCCTACACAATTGTTGATTCTTCGGTATTTTTGCCTTAGGTGCTATACACATACTGCAGTAACTCACCTTGTACTTTCATACTGGGCCAGAATATGGTATCTCTTGCATGTTGTACGTAAAAGCCTCAAGGATTTTGTTTAAAAGGTTCTGCCTCATGCTCTGTGCAACAAAATCTGCCCTCTTTTCTTCCCTAATTTCACTGTAAATTTGAATTCATTTCTTAGTTCCTTTGACTCACTGTGTAACTGAACTTTTAAGTCACTTTCCCAGCCTGTGCTTTGGTGTCCCCCTTTGTAAGATGGAGAGCTGCTGTGGGGCACTAGCCTAGGACTTGGGAGACCCAGACCTGTCACCCTGGGCAAGTCACATAGCTTCCCTGTGCCTCACTTCGCCATCTGGTCAATGGGAATAACAGCCCTGCCGTTCATCTCAGGGATGTCGTGAACATAAATACGTTAAGAGATTGCGAGGGGCTCAGATATCATTGGAATGGGAATCCACTAAGTACTGAAGACAGGACCTAGATCCTGTTCCATCTTACGGAGCCGCACTGATACCAGAATGTTTATAGAGGGCCTTGCGATGACTGGATGACAAGTCCATAAGAACATGAGACCGGCCATACTGGGTCAGACCAATGATCCATCTAGTCCAGTGTCCTGTCTTCCGACAGTGGCCAATGCCAGGTGCCCCAGAGGGAATGAACAGAACAGTTAGGCTCAGGATACGGTGCCCCAACCAAACAGAGCACACTATTGTGACATTCTATATCCCGGGGGGAGCGCCCTGTAACCCCCATAGTCATCGTGTATATATGATTGTGATATTTCATCTAAATCATGCCAGGAGAGGTATTGGGGAAAGGTTATCATAGAATATCAGGGTTGGAAGGGACCTCAGGAGGTCATCTAGTCCAACCCCCTGCTCAAAGCAGGACCAATCCCTAGACAGATTTTTGCCCCAGATCCCTAAATGGCCCCTTCAAGGACTGAACTCACAATCCTGGGTTTAGCAGGCCAATGCTCAAACCACTGAGCTATCCCTCCCGCCACAAAGGCTGGGGCATGTCCATTTTCCATTATGATCCGCTGAAAGCCATTGTTCTATCTAAATATGTGTATCATTAGTGCATATGAAGTCATGATATTGGGTTATCTGGATGCCACTAAAATAGGCTGAGGAATAGCCCAGATATTACCCTGTTTCCCCGAAAATAAGACAGTGTCTTATATTAATTTTTGCTCCCAAAGATGCGCTAGGTCTTATTTTCAGGGGATGTCTTATTTTTCAGAAATGAAAAATGCCTTATTATCGGTGGATGCCTTATTATCGGGGAGGTCTTATTATCGGGGGGATGCCTTATATTACAACGAGAGGCAAAACTGTAAGTAGGCCTTATTTTCGGAGGATGTCTTATTTTCGGGGAAACAGGGTAGATCCCCAGAGACAAGAACAAAGGAGCTAACCAACATCAGGGTGGGTGTCAAACAACCATCAATAGCCATTGTCCAGCAAGGGAGCTACAATGCAATGACTCACTTGCACAAGGCCACACCAGAGAATTGCTCTAGGGACTCAGCAATGCCCACCAGACATGCCTGGACTTGTTTTCTTCAAGCACATGGACCAAGGGTATAAAACACAACACAGTGGCCACATGCTTCATCCTTTCTCTTCTCCCCTACCTACGCTGAAGGCAACAAGAAAGCTGGAGATGAAGAGATTGTCCTGAGGCTAAGAGGAAAAGCCTGCAGATGAAAAACTGTGACCAACCTGCAATATCCAGTGCAGTGAGAAAAACTGCTTAATCTAGATGTCACCCAGTCTATAGCTTGAGAGTTTAGACTGCATGCTTATCTTTTCTTTTCTTTTGGTAACTCCAGCAAGTTTGCCTGAAGCGTTTGGTAAATCTGCTCAGGTCACAAAGGCTGGGGCATGTCCATTTTCCATTGATGAAGTGGTGAACCAGTTAATAAATCTGCATTACTCATCTTGAGCAGTGCAAGATGGTATATTCCTGAGGTACAGTGCTGGGAGCTGGGGGGATTTGGGTGGTGCCTTTCTTTGTGTGATTCATGAGTGGCTCTGGTAGCATTCATGCAATATAGCTGGGTGTGGGTCTCCACATGCGGTTGTACTGAGTAGTAACAGCATCTGGGGGGGTTTCCAGGAAGACTAAATGGCCCCTGCACAAGCTGATCTGGTGAAAATCATCATTTTAATAACAAGGATTAATACAAAATGAAAAGGCACAAGAAACGGGCCCAGTTCCACATACAATAATGGTGCAAGGAGATCCAGACCCCTGAGCAGGAGCGGGGTCTGCAGAGGCATTTAGGCATGAATGGGCCCTTCCCTCTTGCTCTGGTCTTCAAACACCCCGTGGAAGGGACTTGTTGGCCCAGCAGGATCGCCTGCAGTTAGGCAGCTGGCATTCTCTCTTTGGCTCCTGAAATGAGGTGCCCTCTCGCTGAGAGGGTACGGCAACCAGCTTTGGACAATCGGACACCCAGCCCATTGGCACTTGGGCCCCACATCCTGTAACGAGTGTCACAGTGGTGCTGCTGGGGCTTGTCTCTCCCATCCGGGCAGGGGCCCGCTCTAAGCCCTCCTTTCCCCACTCCCTGAGAAGAATCGCTCTGCCTCCACTAAGCTAGTTCTGTGATTACACACGCCCAGCTGGAATGGGCTCATGCACTCCCAGTGTCTCTGGTATTTAAAGCAGATGCACCCCACGGTCTTACATAAAGCCCATCACACTGACATCAGAGAGCTTTGGGGGAGGGGAGATTGGATCTGGCTGCCGGTGTCCCTCAGATCCAAGGATTACAGAACCTGCAGTGTCAACAGTGGGTTCCGGTGGGGATGTCAAGGAGCGCTGCACAGCTCATGTCTGTGCTGAGATCCTCTCATATTCAGAACACCCCGCCCCCCCGTAGGGTGCCTGTGTGCGAGGTGAACCCTAGCCCTGGCCCACCCCCTCTGTACGGGTGGAGGTGGGAGGAGACAGGTACTGGAGGTTGGGACTATGAGTGGGATCACGCCAGACAGCCAGGATTACTGGCCAGTCCATTGGCTTCCCTCTCTATCAAGAACCAGAATGGCCAGAGGAGGACAAGCAGAGCACCCCTGAAGCCAGAAGAAAGGCACGGGGGGAGGGGGAAGGGGGATGCTTCCAGCCCTCTCCTCTCCCCCCTTCGTGCGTGCGCTCTCTCTCTCTCACACACAAACACATTCCCCCCCTTGCCCAAACTGAGGCTGCTTGTCCCTCCCAGTCTCATGGCCTCTGTGGCCGGGCACCAAAGATGGCGTCTGTCTCGGAGCTCCACTCGGGGTCGTTGCGCTGCAGGAGCTGGAACGGGGCTTCCTGTCTGCGCTGCACGAGCATCAGGACCATCAGCAGACACCAGAAGAAGTTCACCCAGGCAGCCGCCTGTCGGAGTGGGGAGAACCACAGGTAGCAGGGGGTTGGTGAAACATGGCTGTGTATTGCCCTCCCTGCCCGTCTTCCTCAGACAGTTCCTCCAAAGCCCCTGCCCCAGGAAGAGGCAGCCAGACCATTTGCTTGTACAGTTGTCTGTCCTGCCTGCTGCTTCATCAGTGAACACCTGGCTGTACCACACCTGGCCCACGTGGGGTGGGATTCCCTCCTCCCCCGAAGCATGAGGGTGTTCGACTTCGTTCTTAGCTCACCTACAAACATCAGGGGCCACCGAGATACTAAATCCGGCTGCCTGGAGTCCCCCAAGCTGACTGCACTGCAGCAAGCGGAATTTCCTCACTAATAGTAAAGGGACTGACTGTTAATGGGATAGAGTCCACCCTCTTTCCCTCCCCCGTGGTCTCCTCTAATGGGCCGGGGCCCAAACCAGGGGCCTGAGAATAATGGTTCTCACAAGCCGCTCATGCTGTGTTCGTGCTGCTGTGCTTCCCTGTTTCTCACAGCAATGGCTAGCCCTCCTTGAAACTCTTGGGGGCAGAAGTTCTGCTGTTCCCTCCGCCCCCGTCAGCTGCTGCCCCCTAGCCCTGGGTTAATTCTTACCTCAGCACTGTAGAGATTGTTGTAGAACCTTGCTGCATTATACTGTGGGAACCACTGTGTGTGCTGGACCTCTTGGCAGCTAGAGTGGAGTTAAGAAAGGACAGAGCATGGATTAGCTGGAGAACTAGAGGAGAAATCCCACACGTGTGCTGTGCACACGGGCTGCCGGTTCTACAAAGAGCTGGACGCAATACTCGGTGGTGATCCCACCTCCACTGTGAAGTCCCCTGTGGATACTTCATTGACTTCATTGCCGGCGGAGAGTGGACCGAGCCAGGAGGAGGCCATCTTGGATGAAGAAGGGGAGGGGAAACCAGCGGTAGAGGAGGACTCAGAGGCCAGAGATGCCTTCAGCCAGGAGCTCATTCCTCCCCGGAGGAGCCTAGCCGGTCACAGCAGTCGGATATTGGCGAAGCACAAACAGGAGAGGAGGCCCCAGTAAGTGGATCTGATTTTGGGAATTGCTGGGGGCAGGAGGGTTGAAGAAAGCAGGCTTGTCTCCCACATCATGCCTAATTTGAGCGGTGGAACAGGCTGTTGATACATTCCCTCACTTCACGTGAATCTCCCTCAGAGATCTCCAGGAAACTCTCGCGGAGATACTGGGCAATCTGCTCCCGCAGGTTCCTCAGCAGAGCTGCTTTGATTCTTGTTGTTACTCACCTTCTTGTAATTATTGTTCTTCGAGATGTGTTGTTCATGTCCATTCCAACCAGGTGTGTGCACGCCACATGCACGCCAGCCGGAAGATTTTTCCCTTAGCAGCATCCGTAGGGTCGTCCTGGGCACCCCCTGGAGTCACGCCTTCATGGCGCCCAATATAGCACCCTGCCGACCCTCCACCCCCTCACTTCCTTCTTCCCGGCCCTTCCGACAGAGGGGTAGTGTTGGATTAAAAGTAATAATTAATACATTAATTATTTTGGGGAAAATATGGTCCAGTACAGACCCCGGATACGGCTTGTATTATTAGAAAGAAATAGGTCTCTCAGCTCGTTTGCTCAGCCTGCTGAGTTTGACGCAGGCCTGTTAGTTTGCAAGGTCTGTGCTAATTGTAGAAAAACATTCAGAAACAAAGAGTTTGTCCTAAAAGTGATAAGATAACAACATGTTACACAATGTTTTTTTCTGAATTCAGGAACAAAATTTGTTGTTCCTCCACTTTTACATACCTATCTTGCTTGTTTTCTTTTCATGTGTGACAAGTGGCACGGATAGATTCATTGGAGTCTGTCTTGCTCTAATGATTTGGGAATAGTTAAGTTACGTGAAATAGGGTGTGATTGTAAACGTATGTTTGAATGAGTAATAAAAGGTTGAAGTGCCAGCCTAATAAATAATAACTACCCAGGAACATTTGGCCGAAGAATGCGCGGGATGGAGATAACTGGATGACCCCATAGGGCAAACCGGAATCCACCCCAACTACCCCAAGGACGGAGGGGCTGAAGAACCGAAGAACAAGATAATAATATGATGGACTATCATTTTAAACGTGAGAACAGTAATTGATTATCACTTCAAATGTGAAAACAGCATGACGAAGCAAACCCTATGGATTTGAATGAGGATGAATTCCTCTAAAGACAGACTCTAAAAACGGAGAACTTTGAGTCTGGTTCTGCAACCACCCTCCAGGAGCATCAGACGTGCATCTGACAAGACTCGGCTCCATCCTCATGTCCAGGCCACCTAGCCAGTAGCTTGGCATGAACAACTCTAAGGCTGGTAATTATGATAACAACCTTGCAGAACCTGTGTGTGTATGAATGAATGTGTGAATGAATGTGAAATTGAATGGAATGTTAGAATCATAGTAAGCAGTCAGTTATAGCTCTTTCTGTATTCACAATCAACGTGGCATTTTGCCTTATCCCCTTTATAAGCTCATGCTGGTTTTTATTTCATTGGTATAACATTTTGGTGGAGAATTGCGAAAGGGGGAATATTGGCATATGTCTTGGTTATTGTGAAAATTGGTGTACACACCGCCAGCTCTATAGAGCTTGGCACTTCTATCTTGCCAACCAGACAAACTCTGAAGGATATAGGAGTTTGTCAACCTCCTGGCCTTGAAGGATATATATAGGCAGAGGTAAAAATATTATTCAGCTACGATTTCAGAATCCAGGCTGTGTCACTCGCTGACCTGTGTGAGGGGTGACGAGAAAGTTTGAACAAGCTTTTAAAAAATGTTCAAGAAAAGGCAGGGTAAGCTTTTGCCTGAAGGGGGAGTAGAACTGGAGGTAGCCCCAACCTCACCTTTTGTCAAAGAGATCACTCCTTTTAAACAAATCCTTCAAAAATATGGGCACAGTCCTTGGACTGAACAAGCCCTAGCTGATGTCTGCACCATTTCAGACCTAGAGGATAGATTGGTTCAGTATATCCTCGTGTATAAACCCTCTAGTGCTGCCAAAAGAGTTGCAGCAGCAATTTGGCTATTGTGGGAGGCATGTAATGATTCTTACCTCCGCTTAGCTTCCTGTAAAGAGGAAAAGGCATCTCTACAGGAAAAGCTAAACTGAACGGAAAAGGGAGCAGACAATTGGAAGGTGCTGGCTATGAATACACAGAGCCAGATGGAAATAATAAAAGAGGTGCTCCGGGAATGCAGAGAAAGAGAAAAATTCCCGGCATTCCCGGAGCGGAGCCCTCGCGGCAGTCGGCAGCGCAGCGGGAGGGGCCGCGTGGCAGCGCCCCTGCTGTAGCCCTGGCTGCCTCCTTCTCTCTCTCTCTCTCCCGCCCGCTCCCTCCTCCCCCCCCCAGCCAGTCCCCCTGCACCCGCGCTCCAGCTGTGCCGCAGGTTTTTTTTTTTTTGCTTTGCCGTTCTGGCCGCCCCGTTTTTTTTGTTTTGTTTTGTTTTGTTTTTTTGCTTGGGGCGGCCAAAAAGCCAGAGCCGGTCCTGGGTATGCAGATATGGACCGCCTGAGGTCATCAACTCTGATAACGGAGGGGCATTTGTAGGGGAGTTGTGCTCTGGGAATTACTCACAAATTCCACATAGCCAGAAGATTGAGGCCTGTAGGGTAAGTGAAAAGAGTGAACCGCACTATCACAGAAGCACTGAGAAAGGTCATAGATAACACTGGCAGAAATTGGCCTGAGATAAGGTTACCATATTTGAACATTAAAAAAAGAGGACACTCCATGGGAGGTGTTGGCCCCACCCATAGTCCACCCCCACTCCTCCCACGCTCCGCCCCCACTCTGCCCCAGGTCCTGCCCCCTCCACAGTTGGCCCTGTCACCGCACCCCTCTTTACCCCTGGCCCGCCACTGACTTGCTGCGTCCCTCCTCAGTCCCCCAACCACCGCTCACCTCCTCTCACCTGCTGCTCGCCTCCTCACTCCCCTGCCAGAAACCCCCATGCCTGCCCTGAGAACCTCCGCCTACCACTGGCTTGCTGCTTCTTGCCTCCTCACCCCAACCCGCACACCCACCACTGGCTCCCTCGCCACTCACCTCTTCAACCCCCACTGACCCGCCGCTGGCCTTCTCACCCCCCACCCCCGCTCACCTACTCACCCCTCACCTTCTCAACCACCACTGCTCACCGCTCGCCTCTTCACCCCGTCCCGCTTGCCTACTCATCCCTCCTGCCTCAAGTCCCTCTGGCTCCTAGGATCAGGGATAGCTGAGGGGTCTCCACGTGCTGTGCCTGCCACAAGCACGAGCTCCGTGGCTCTCATTGGCTGGGAAAAGTGCTAATGGAAGCTGCTGGAGCCGCGGAGTGGGGCTTGCAGGTGCTGGCAGCGCACAGAGAGCCCTCCGCCCCGCCCTGACCCTAAGAGCCAGAGGGACCTGCCGGGGGGCGAGGTGGGGAGTCCTGGCGGTGCTTACCTGGGGTGGCTCCCGGGAAGCATCCGCAGGTCCCTCTGGCCCCTAGGGTCGGGTCGGGTCGGGGGGGGGGCAGAGGGCTCTCTGCTCACTGCTGGCGCCTGCAAGCCCCGCCCCCGCAGCTCTGATTGGGCAGGAGGGAGCCGGTGCAGCACACAGAGACCCCCTCCGCCTCTGCGCCTAGGGGCCACCCACGCTGCAGGCTTCTGCTGGCGGTCCGACGCCGGGAGCTACCCCAGGAAGCGCCGCCAGCCCCAGGACTTTGGACTTAGGGTTACCATACGTCCGTATTTTCCCAGACTTTTTAGATATTTAAAAATTCCTCCCGGATGGCGATTTAAGAACTAAAAAGCCGGACAAGTCCGGGAAAATACGGACATATGGTAACCCTACCTGAGAAGCTGCCGCTTATTCTGGCTTCCCTTCGTAGCAGTGATATGCTAGGACTAAAATCCAGCTGTATCAAATTCTCTTTGGGCAAGCTATGAAATTGGTTATCGAAGCAGAGCAAACTGTGGAATTGACAGGGGACAACCCACCTGGGACTCATGAGCACTGGCAATGGCTGGAGCAGCAGCAGGAAGATAAAAGCACCCTACAGTACAGGGTGACTCAAGCTATTGAGCTAATGAACAAAAGAATGGATCAGCAAAAAGCTGGGGACTCTCAACTGCAGGAAGCAGGAGATCAGGTCATGTATTTAAAATTGGGCAAAAGGGATCACACACTGGAGTCAAAGTGGACTGGTCCCTACTCCATAGTTGATCGCCTCAGCCCTCTCATTTACCGCATTGATAAGGATGGTAAATTGATGTGGGTTTACGTTTCACAGATTCAATTGTTTGCAGAACAGAATTAATCACAGAATTAATCCTGTAACAATTATGTTCTAGGCACAATGCCCAGATGCCGACTGGATACCAGGACCTGTGGATGTGGTGTTTTTATTGTCATTCTCACAGGATTGCTGGGTGCCGGATTGTGCTGCTGCTACTCTTTGTTGCGGGTGCATGTTTTACACCGGTCCAAGCTGCACATTCGCTTCATCGGGAGAGCTGTGAGAGAGGAGCCAAATGACGCCCCAGACAGCACGGGAAACAAAGCCACAGAGGATCAGTGGTCCCTGATCTGGATTAATTTGCTCATTTTTATAGTCGCAGCTGAGAAACAACCTGCCCCGGAGGAGGCGCTGAGCCCTAACACGTCAGTATCTAGTCATGGACACAAGCAATGGAATAACAACACTCGTGCTTCAGAATACCTGGGAGAAGGTCAAACGGTTTTAGCTGTCACACTATTGGGAAACGGCTCAGAATCAGAAGATACACCATGGACCCCACTTGGGGACCCAGACATCCAAATAAGATGGTTTGACCTAAACACTAGCCTTGTTTTAAAACCCCTAGGAAGCACTCATGTCTATGTGGGGGAGGGAGAATTAGAATTACAGGTAAACACATCTCAGTCCCCAGGGGGAGGGAAAGTAATTGGATGGTGGGAGTACAAACCAAAGGTTATTTTGGAGACACCACCACAATTGCAGACTACCCCTTATTCCCCTACATTTGGGATGGGTTTGTAAAATCAGGAACCTTGGTAATAGTTATTGTGGTATACTGCCTGGGAAAAAAAACCACACACACACACAGGCATTCCCAAATAATTGTGCACAAAAATAAAAAAAAGGATATGTATTTGAGAAATACACCAAGGTCCATGAAGAAACCTGCACTGTTCAAGGTCCAGACCATACCTGGGCAGGTTTTAGTAAAACCCCTTCTGGTAAATATGAAAATTAACATGGACTTGATATGGTTAAATATCTCTAAGATAGAGCCCAAATGCATACCTTACTCTCTCCCCATCCTTTCAGCGTGGATAAGAACGCACCAGCAGTCTCCCCCCATCACTTCCCCCACCAGGGTCAAGAGAGTTCTAATTAATACAGGCTAATGTGGATTTAGTCCAGATAGGCCTTGGCAATTTGAAAGCTAGATGGGACCTATGGCAATGGCTTAATACTACTACCTGGCTGATGCATAAGAAACAGCTGGAAATAGAAAATCATACTGCTACAGCCATGGGGTGCACTGAGATGCAGATACTCGCTTTGTCCACTTTGGAACATGAAATGTTCTGGTTAATATCAGGACGCACTAAGGTCTTAATACATTTGTTAAAGCAAAGAAAAAGATCACTGTTTGATACCTATCAATATGAGTAGATGCAGTATGTTTCTAGCATGGTAAAACCAGACCTTTTAATTAGAGAAATTGTTGTCAGGATTGCACATCAACAGTCTCTGGAAGCAAAGATATGAAAAGTTAGCCCACTCCCCATATTGCACATGGGATCTTTCTGGCTACCCCAGATCTCGAACCAGTGGGCTGGGGAGGGAGGGAAGCTATTGGACACCAGAGGTTGTACCGAGTGAACTCCTCAAAAGTGGTGTGCTTGTCCTTGCCTGTAGCTCCAGAGCCCTATAGTAAAGACATTTTACTAGGATCCTGTATGTGGGATGAATTACACAATGAAACCAAAGTACTGTATAATGGGCAATGTGTATGTGTTAATTCCTGGGAGGAGGTGTTTTGGGAGGATGGAAGTGTTAGCAACTCACCAGTGGAGGAATGTAAATGCAATGTAAGTACTGTGTTTACCAATAATCACACCTACTATTTGCCACACCCGAAAAGTCTCAGCTTACTGTAAGCACTGACTTAGCTGAGTTCTCTATCAATCTTGGCATTGAATGGCAGGAATTCACCAATCACCTGTTAAAAGGTAAAGAGGTAACAGTTCCTAGAACAAACAAAAGCAATGTGGGAAACCGAACCATCCATATTATGCATGCAAACGGGGACATGTTAAAAATTGCCACTGCAGAAAAACAAATAACAGCCTACCATTGGTATGACATATTGTCTGGATGTTCTCCCACAACTACTGGCATACAATCGGTAATGCTACACCCCCTACTGATTGTTTTGGTTTTAAATTGTATTTGTTTAATTGGGATGTTTGGAATGTGCTGTTGAATAAAAACAATGTATGCAAAACTAGAGCCACAGGCCCAAATCATCGCCTCCCAGTATTTTCTATTCAACAGATTAAATAAGAAGTGACCCTAGTGATTAATAATCTTAGTGTCAAAAGGGGGATTAAAAGTAATAATTAATACATTAATTATTTTTGGGAAAATATGGTCCAGTACAGACCCCGGATACGGCTTGTATTATTAGAAAGAAATAGGTCTCTCAGCTCGTTCGCTCAGCCTGCTGAGTTTGACGCAGGCCTGTTAGTTTGCAAGGTCTGTGCTAACTGTGGAAAAACATTCAGAGACAAAGAGTTTGTCCTAAAAGTGATAAGATAACAACATGTTACAAATGTTTTTTCTGAATTCAGGAACAAAATTTGTTGTTCCTCCACTTTTACATACCTATCTTGCTTGTTTTCTTTTCATGTGTGACAAGTGGCACGGATAGATTCATTGGAGTCTGTCTTGCCCTAATGATTTGAGAATAGTTAAGTTAAGTGAAATAGGATGTGATTGTAAATGTATGTTTGAATGAGTAATAAAAGGTTGAAGTGCCAGCCTAATAAATAATAACTACCCAGGAACATTCGGCCGAAGAATGCACAGGATGGAGATAACCAGATGATCCCGTAGGGCAAACCGGAATCCACCCCAACTACCCCAAGGATGGAGGGGCCAAAGAACAAGATAACAACAAGCCCGTCACTGCTGTGCCATCTGCATGATGGACTATCATTTTAAATGTGAGAACAGTGATTATCACTTCAAATGTGAAAACAGCATGACGAAGCAAACCCTATGGATTTGAATGAGGATGAATTCCTATAAAGACAGACTCTAAAAACAGAACTTTGAGTCTGGTTCTTCAACCACCCTCCAGGAGCGTCAGATGCGCATCTGACAAGAGGCTCCATTTTCATGCCCAGGCCACCTGGCCAGTGGCTTGGCACAAGCAACTCTAAGGCTGGTAACTATGATGACAACCTTGCAGAACCGGTGTGTGTATGAATGAATGTGAAATTGAATGGAATGGTATAGCTATAACTGACTGCTTACCATGATTCTTTCTGTATTCACAATAAACGTAGCATTTTGCCTTATCCCCTTTAATAAGATCCTGCTGGTTTTTATTTTATTGGTATAACAGTAGGAGGGCGGGTATTGGAATGGACATGAATAACACATCTTGAAGAACAACAGCTATGAGAAGGTGAGTAAGCATTTTTTCTTCTTCGGGTGATCATGTCCATTCCAGCCAGGTGACTCACAAGCCAAAGTTCAGGAGGTGGGGTCGGAGTCATCTACTGATTGGAGCACCGCTCGCCCAAAGGCCACATCATCTCTGGCCTGTTGTGTGATCACATAGTGTGTCATAAACGTGTGTATCGAGGACCACGTTGCTGCTCTGCAGATTTCCTGGGTGGGAACCTGCGCCAGGAATGCAGCTGAGGAGGCCTGAGCCCTGGTGGATGATCGGTGATCGGCGGGGTGGTCACCTTTGCCAGGTCATAACACTCTCGAATGCAGGATGTGATCCATGACTAAATGCATTGGGACGAGACAGGGAGGCCCTTCATTCTGTCCGTCACTGCAACGAATAGTTGAACGGACTTTCGGAACGGCTTAGTTCTCTCTCTATAGAAGGCCAGCACTCTGCGCACATCCAGTGAGTGAAGCCTATGCTCCCTATTGCAGGAGTGTGGCTTGGGGTAAAACACTGGGAGAAAGATGTCTTGGGTCATGTGGAACCGGGAGACAACTTTAGGTAGAAAAAGCTGGATGAGGCCTGAGTTGGATTTTGTCCTTATGAAAAACTGTGTAAGGGGGCTCAGATGTAAGGGCCCTGAGCTCCAACACTCTCCTAGCCAAGGTTATTGCCACAAGGAACGCCACCATGTAAGAGAGATAGAGCAGGGAGCATGTCGCCAGCAGCTCAGATGGAGGGTCCATAAGCCTGGCAAGGACCAGGTTAAGGTCCCAAGCCGGGACAGGCTGGCGTGTTTGCGGGTAGAGCCTGTTGAGGCCTTTGAGGAAATGGCCGACCATAGGGTTTGCGAAGACCGAGAAGCTGTCTGCACCCGGATGGAAGGCGGAGATGGTGGCCAAGTGGACCCTCAATGACGATTGGGACAGGTCCTGTTGTTTAAGATGAAGGAGATAGTCCAGTATGAACAGTATCAGGGTGAGCGTTGACGACTGATTGCGTTGCTCCTATCAGAGCAAGAACCTCTTCCACTTGGCAAGCTACGTTGCTCTTGTAGAGGGCTTCCTACTGCCAAGGAGAACTTGCCAGACTTGGTCTGAGCAGGTCAGTTCCACAGTATTTAGCCATGGAGCATCCAGGCCATGAGGTGGAGCAACTCTAGGTTTGGGTGCCAGAGGCGGCAGTGGTCCTGCATGATCAGGTCCGGGACCAGCAGCAAGGTGAATGGGGTCGCTACAGACATTTCCAGGAGCGATGTGAACCAGTGCTGGCGTGGCCATGCTGGGGCTATCAATATGACTCGGTCCCGGTCCCTGTGGATCTTGAGGAGCACCTTATGGACCAGCGGTATCGGTGGGAACACATAAAGCAGATGGTCCCCCCACGGGAGAAGGAAGGCATCTGCAATGGACCCTGGGCTGTGGTTCATGAAGGAGCAGAACAGCTGACACTTCCTGTTGCTGTGTGTGGTGAACAGGTCCACCTGGGGAGAGCCCCAGAGACGGAAAATTGAGCTCGCTACATCCGACCGGAGGTACCACTCGTGGCCGTGAAAGGTTCGGCTGAGACTGTCTGCCAGCTTGTTCTGTACTCCGGGAAGGTATGAAGCCTGCAGGTGTATCGAGTGCTCTATGCAGAAATCCCACAGCATGAGGGCTTCCTGGCACAGGGGAGAGGAGCATGTACCCCCGTTTGTTGATCTAAAACACTGCCATGGTGTTGTCCGTGAGGACTGAAAGACACCTGCCAGCTAAGTGGGGTCTGAAAACCTGGCACGCCAGACACACTGCTCTCAGCTCTCTGACATTGATATGCTGAGCGAGGTCCGCCTGAGACCAGAGGCCCTGAGTCCTGAGATCTCCCAAATGAGCTCCCCAGCCCAGATCCGAGGCATCCGTCACTAACAAAAGGGATGGCTGAGGGCTGGTGAAAGGCACTCCTGCACAAACCACCTGCGGGTCGAGCCATCTCAGGAGGGAGTCCAGCACCAGGCGGGGCAGGGTTACGATGCTGTCCAGAGCGTTCCAGACCGGTCAATAAACAGACTTAATCTGCTCCAGTCATGGCTGGAGTCAGAGTCTGGCATGCTGCACGCCACCATGTGCCCCATCAGTTTCAGGCAGGTCCTTGCTGTGATTGTGGAGAACTGCCTGAGGCCCTGTATAATGTCCCCTAGTGACCGAAACCTGGCTTCTGGGAGATATGCCCTGGCTTGAGTCGAGTCCAGGACTGTGCCTATAAACTCCTCTGCCAGGGCCAGATTAACTTTTTGTGGGCCCAGCACCAAACATATTTGTGGGCCCCACTGGGGAATGAAGGGGCCAGGGGCAAGAGCACAGTGGGCAGGGTGGATTTGATTTAAATCATGATTTAAATCACTAGTCAGGAAGACTTCATTTAATCATGGTTTTCTACATAAGGTTATAACAACCAACAAGAATGCACTTTTAATACATACTCTTCACAACTCAGAGATAGATGTAGGTTTCATTTTTAGAAGGTACACACTACATTTTTAAAACAGATTTATTTTGAAAACTTTTCAGATGAGTTTTACAGCTATATCAGAAAATGAATGATTGTTTGGTTATTTCATTTACCAAAGGTAATTGAAGCAGATATTTCTGAAGTAATTGGGAGGTGAACTACACCTCTACCCTGATATAACGCTGTCCTCGGGAGCCAAAAAAAAAAAAAAATCTTACCGTGCTATAGGTGAAACCGCGTTATATCGAACTTGCTTTGATCCGCCGGAGCGCGCAGCCCCGCCCCCCTGGAGTGCTGCTTTACCGTATTATATCTGAATTCATGTTATATCGGGTCACATTATATCGGGGTAGAGGTGTATCTCTAATTCAACAGGTTAATCATTAAATATTTGGAGGATTTTCTTCCCATGCTGTATTAGGAGGAGAACATCACCAGACAGACATTTACATTGTTTTATTTAACTAAAACAACAATGTTAAGTCTTCTGGATTTTTTTCTTCAACAGCAAACATAATATTTTACCAAAAAAGCATATGTCCCTCGCTTCTCACATTTATCTCCACACTTCTTCTCCTTGTCCAGATCTATTCCGCCCCCAACAATCTTCTATTCATTGAACTTTTTGAAACTTAACTTTTAGAGAGAGGTAAGGGATTGATTCTGTGTACACAAATCCGAAGAAGTGAGGTTTTTACTCACGAAAGCTTATGCCCAAATAAATCTGTTAGTCTTTAAGGTGCCACCAGACTCTTTGTTGTTTTTGTAGATACAGACTAACACGGCTACCCCCTGATACTTGACAAATGTGCAGCTGGACAATAGAGTTGAGGTCTGTTATTTCTCACCTCTATATATTATTTATTTAAAAATTTTTTTGCTGTTAACAAGCATGTTACCTCTGGAGACAAATCCACAGTTTGAGAATTGCAAAACTAAGC